>NC_064920.1:695423672-695724783 GCF_023897955.1 Schistocerca gregaria
ACCTTAGCCTCTTGAACACCGGTGCTCCCACGCATTTCAGTGTGGCCCATGGCTCGTTCTCGGCCATCGATCTCTCTCTTTGCAGCCCCGGACTTGTCCCATCCCTTCACTGGAGAGTGCATCCTGATCTGTGTGGTAGTGACCATTTTCCCATCTATTTGTCACTGCCCCAGTGTCATTCTTCTGGGCGCCTGCCCCGCTGGGCTCTCAACAGGGCTGACAGGCCGGCTTTTACTTCCGCTGCCACCATTGCTTCTCTCCCACAGGGTGACATTGACGAGGTGGTCCGTGTCTTGACCTCGTCAATTACTTCTGCGGCCGAGCCTGCCATCCCCCGCTCTTCTGGACTCCCTCGGAGGAAGTCTGTCCCCTGGTGGTCGCCGGAGATTTCTGAGGCTATTCGCGACCGTAGGCGGGCTCTCCAGCGTCATAAGCGGCACCCGTCTCTGGAGACCCTCATCTCCTTTAAGAAGCTCCGTGCCTTGGCCCGTCGTCTTATTGCACGGCGTAAGCAGGAATGCTGGGAGAGGTACATTTCATCCTTGGGCTCCCGTGTCTCCCCGTCGCTCGTGTGGTCCCGCATCCGGCGGATTTATGGATACCAGACCCCTATGGATGTCCCTGGAATCTCCCTGGACGGCGCTGTCTGCACGGACGCTGCCACCATTGCTGACCACCTTGCCACGCACTTTGCTACGAGCTCTGCGACTGCAACTTACCCTCCTGCCTTTCGCTCTCTAAAGGAGCGCGCCGAGCGGACGCCGTTATCGTTACACACACGTCGTTCTGAAAAATACAATGCTCTTTCAGCGAGAGGGAATTCCTCGCTGCCCTCGCCAATTGCCCTGATACAGCGCCAGGACCGGACTGCATCCACGCGCAGATGCTGAAGCATCTCTCCAGGGACTGCCAGAGACACATCCTCACCATCTTTAACCGCATTTGGAGCGAGGGCGTGTTCCCGTCGCAATGGCGAGAGGGTGTTATCGTTCCCATCTTGAAGCCCGGTGCGGACCCTCTGGCGGTGGACGGCTATCGTCCCATTACACTAACCAACGTTTTGTGCAAATTGCTCGAACGTATGGTGGGGCGGCGTTTGTGTTGGGTCCTTGAGTCGCGCGGTCTCCTCGCTCCATCCCAGGGTGGCTTCCGTCAGGGCCGGTCTGCTGCGGACAATTTGGTGCGGCTGGAATCTGCTATCCGTACGGCCTTCTCCCGCCGTCAGCATCTCGTTGCTGTATTTTTTGATCTGCGGAAGGCATATGACACAACATGGAGGCATCACATACTTGCTACGTTGCGCGAGTGGGGTCTTCGTGGTCAGCTCCCAGCTTTTCTTCAAAACTTTTTAATGCCGCTCTTTCCGGGTGCAAGTCGGTGCCGCCTCTAGTTCATCTTATATACAGGAAAATGGGGTCCCGCAGGGCTCGGTGTTGAGCGTTTCCTTATTTCTAGTGGCCATTAATGGTCTGGCTGCAGCCGTGGGGTCGTCGGTGTCTCCTTCTTTGTATGCCGACGACTTCTGCATCTCATTTAGCTCAACGACTACGGGAGTCGCCGAACGCAGGCTGCAAGCAGCCGTTCGCAAGGCGGCATCATGGGCTCTGACTCATGGATTTCAGTTCTCTGCGGCCAAGACTCGAGTTATGCACTTCTGCAGGCGTCGGACGGTCCACCCTCATCCGGAACTTTACCTCGACGGTCACCTACTTGAAGTGGTGGACAGTAGCCGCTTCTTAGGACTCGTCTTTGATGCCCGGCTCACATGGGTTCCTCATATTACTCAGCTGAAGCAAAAGTGCTGGCAGCACTTCAACGCCCTCCGCTGCCTGAGCCATGCGTCTTGGGGTGCAGATCGCAGCACGCTGTTGCGATTATACAGAGCCCTTGTGCAGTCCAGGCTTGATTATGGGAGCCTGGCCTATGGGTCTGCATCGCCCTCAGTGTTGACGTTGTTGGACCCCATACACCACTGCGGGGTTCGGCTTGCAACTGGCGCTTTCCGTACGAGCCCCGTGGATAGTCTGCTGGTGGAGGCCGGGGTTCCCCCGCTGCGGATTCGCCGCCACCGACTGCTCGCCGACTATGCTGTCCACGTGCATTGCTCACCGGGCCATCCCAATCATCGCCTGCTTTTCCCTGCCAGGGTCCTCCCTCTGCCCGACCGGCGATCTAGGTCTGGGCTTTCCATTGCTGTCCGCGTCCAGTCCCTGCTGTCGGAACTGGGGTCGTTCCCTCTTCTGCCGCCCTTCCGGGCCTGTGCACCCACGCCTCCCTGGTGTATGACCTGTCCGTCCGTCCGCCTGGACTTGGCACGGGAACCCAAGGACTCGGTTCCGCATGTGGCCCTCCGTCACCGTTTTCTTGCGCTCGTCGCCTCATTTTCAGGCTGTGAGCCTGTCTACACTGATGGTTCCCTGGTGGATGGTCGTCCTGCCTACGCTTTTGCTCACGCTGCCCATGTTGAACAGCGCTCCTTGCCGGCTGGCTGCAGTATTTTTACTGCAGAGCTGGTGGCCATATTGCGCGCTCTTGAGCATATGCGTTCCTGCTTAGGTACGTCCATCGTCATCTGCAGTGACTCCCTGACTCCTGACAGCCGTCCCGGTTGACGGTCGCCCATATTTTGTTGGAGTGTCCCCGCCTGCGCACCCTCCGGCAGACTTTTAATCTCCCGGGCACGTTGCCTTTGGTTTTATGCGACGATGCCTCCATGGCTGACGACGTTTTAAATTTTATCCGTGGTAGTCCTTTTTATGGTTCCATTTAGGGGGGACCTGTCCCTTTCCCTTTCTGTGTATCTTGTCCTCGAGTGTCTCATTGGTCGCAGATTTTAATGTGTGTATTCGGATGGTTGACTCTTTCCCAATTTTTGTTCCCATGGTCAGTCAACCAGTCTCCGACCCTCTTCTTTTCTTCCGTTTCTTTCTGTCCAGTGTTCATCTGTACTCTTCTTGTCTCTAGTGTTCGCTGCCACATTGGTGTTCTTTCAGTGACTGGGGGGGAGGGGCGTCTCCTCCCCCGTTGGGGTTTTACCTGTTCCGTAAATTTTGTTTCGCCGGTTTTTGGAATGGGGGACTGATGACCTTAGCTGTTTAGTCCCCCTTAAACATCCCAACAACAACAACTCCGTAACGCTTTCGCGATTACTAAATGATCCTGTAACGAAGCGCGCTGGTCTCCGTTGGATCTTCTCTATCTCTTCTATCAATCCTATCTGGTGCGGATCCCACACGGCTGCGCAGTATTCAAGCAGTGGGCGAACAAGCGTACTGTAACCTACTTCCTTTGTTGTCGGATTGCATTTCCTTAGGATTCTTACAATGAATCTCAATCTGGCATCTGCTTTACCGACCATCAACTTTATATGATCATTCCATTTTAAACCACTCCTAATGCGTACTCCCAGATAATTTATGGAATTAACTGCTTCCAGTTGCTGACCTGCTATTTTGTAGCTAAATGATAAGGGACCTATCTTTCTATGTATTCGCATCACATTACACTTGTCTACATTGAGATTCAATTGCCATTCCGTGCACCATGCGTCAATTCGCTGCAGATCCTTCTGCATTTCAGTACAATTTTCCATTGTTGCAACCTCTCGATACACCACAGCATCATCTGCAAAAAGCCTCAGTGAACTTCCGATGTCATCCACCAGGTCATTTATGTATATTGTGAATAGCAACGGTCCTATGACACTCCCCTGCGGCACACCTGAAATCACTCTTACTTCGGAAGACTTCTCTCCATTAAGAATGTCATGCTGCGTTCTGTTATCTAGGAACTCCTCAATCCAATCACACAATTGATTTGATAGTCCGTATGCTCTTACTTTGTTCATTAAACGACTGTGGGGAACTGTGTCAAACGCCTTGCGGAAGTCAAGAAACACGGCATCTACCTGTGAACCCGTGTCTAAGGCCCTCTGAGTCTCGTGGACGAATAGCGCGAGCTGGGTTTCACACGACCGGCTTTTTCGAAACCCACGCTGATTCCTACAGAGTAGATTTCTAGTCTCCAGAAAAGACATTATACTCGAACATAATACGTGTTCCAAAATTCTACAACTGATCGACGTTAGAGATATAGGTCTATAGTTCTGCACATCTGTTCGACGTCCCTTCTTAAAAACGGGGATGACCTGTACCCTTTTCCAATCCTTTGGAACGCTTCGCTCTTCTAGAGACCTACGGTACACCGCTGCAAGAAGGGGGGTAAGTTCCTTCGCGTACTCTGTGTAAAATCGAACTGGTATCCCATCAGGACCAGCGGCCTTTCCTCTTTTGAGCGATTTTAATTGTTTCTCTATCCCTCTGTCGTCTACATCGATATCTACCATTTTGTCAACTGTGCGACAATCTAGAGAAGGAAACACAGTGCAGTCTTCCTCTGTGAAACAGCTTTGGAAGAAGACATTTAGTACTTCGGCCTTCAGTCTGTCATCCTCTGTTTCAGTACCATTTTGGTCAGAGTGTCTGGACATTTTGTTTTGATCCACCTACCGCTTTGACATAGGACCAAAATTTCTTAGGATTTTCTGCCAAGTCAGTACATAGAACTTTACTTTCGAATTCATTGAAAGCCTGTCGCATAGCCCTCCTCACACTACATTTCGCTTCGCGTAATTTTTGTTTGTTTGCAAGGCTTTGGCTATGTTTTTGTTTGCTGTGAAGTTCCCTTTGCTTCCGCAGCAGTTTTCTAACTCTGTTGTTGTACCACGGTGGCTCTTTCCCATCTCTTACGATCTTGCTTGGTACATACTCATCTAACGCATATTGTACCATGGTTTTGAACTTTGTCCACTGATCCTCAACACTATCTGCACTTAAGACAAAACTTTTGTGTTGAGCCGTCAGGTACTCTGTAATCTGCTTTTTGTCACTTTTGCTAAACAGAAAAATCTTCCTACCTTTTTTAATATTTCTATTTACGGCTAAAATCATCGATGCAGTAACCGCTTTATGATCGCTGATTCCCTGTTTTGCATGAACTGATTCAAATAGTTCGGGTCTGTTTGTCACCAGAAGGTCTAATATGTGTTCGCCACGAGTCGGTTTTCTGTTTAACTGCTCAAGGTAGTTTTCAGATAAAGCACTTTAAAATATTTCACTGGATTCTTTGTCCCTGCCACCCGTTATGAACGTTTGAGTCTCCCAGTCTATATCCGGCAAATTAAAATCTCCACCCAGAACTATAACATGGTGGGGAAATCTACTCGAAATATTTTCCAAATTATTCTTCAGGTGCTGAGCCACAACAGCTGCTGAGCCCGGGGGCCTATAGAGACATCCAATTACCATGTCTGAGCCTGCTTTAACCGTGACCTTCACCCAAATCATTTAACAATTCGAATCTCCGTCAATTTCCTTCGATACTATTGCACTTCTTATCGCTATAAACACGCCTCCCCCTTCACTGTCCAGCCTGTCTCTGCGGTATACATTCCAATCAGAGTTTAGGATTTCATTACTGTTTACATCTGGTTTCAGCCAACTTTCTGTTCCTAGTACTATATGGGCGTTGTGACCGTTTATTAATGAGAGCAGTTCTGGGACCTTTCTATAGACGCTCCTGCAGTTTACTATTAGCACATTAATATTGTTATTCCTTGTTGCATTTTGCCTACTCCTGCCTTGCCGCGTCTCAGGAGGCGTCTTGTCGGGCCTAGGGAGGGAATTCTCTAACCTAAAAAAACCGCATGTGCACTCCACACGTACTCCGCTACCCTCGTAGCCGCTTCCGGCGTGTAGTGCACGCCTGACCTATTCAGGGGGACCCTACATTTCTCCACCCGATAGCGGAGGTCGAGAAATTTGCACCCCAGCTCTCCGCAGAATCGTCTGAGCCTCTGGTTTAAGCCTTCCACTCGGCTCCAAACCAGAGGACCGCGATCGGTTCTGGGAACGATACTACAAATAGTTAGCTCTGATTCCACCCCGCGAGCGAGGCTTTCCGCCTTCACCAACTCCGCCAGCCGCCTGTACGAACTGAGGATGACCTCTGAACCCAGACGGCAGGAGTCATTGGTGCCGACATGAGCAACAATTTGCAGTCGGGTGCACCCAGTGCTCTCTATCGCCGCCGGTAGGGCCTCCTCCACATCTCGGATGAGACCCCCCGGCAAGCAGACAGAGTGAACACTGGCCTTCTTCCCCGACCTTTCCGCTATTTCCCTAAGGGGCTCCATCACCCGCCTAACGTTGGAGCTCCCAATAACTAATAAACCCCTCCCCCGAGTGCCTGCTCGGACTTTGCTGAAGGAGCAGCCACATGTCCACTCACAGGTAGAGCGGGCGATGCCACACGGCCAGCCTCCACACTGACCCTCCGCCTCGTGCGCCGCGAACGCCGCTGAACCCGCCACTCCCCTTGGGGAGAGGGTGGCCCAACCGCGCCCGGTACCCGCGAAGATGTCTCGACAGCAGGGACAGTGGGTGAAGCATGTAACACAAGCGGTGTACCTTGCGACGCACCAGACTCCCCACTGCCGCTATACTCCGAGGCAGCAGCCTGAAGACGGCTGACCAGCCATCAACACGCTCAGCTGTTCGCGAAGAGTGGCCAGCTCCTCCTGCGTCCGTACACAGCAGTCACACATCCTATCCATCCTAAGGAATCAATTTACTGAAGAGACTTAATCAACTTTTAACAAGACTGCTAATTCACTAAAGGCGGCTGATTATTGACTAAACTGTGATTACTAACCACTTCTTGTAGGAAACAATGAAAATAGCACTACCTGTCTCTGGACTGTATTCAAAACAAACACTAGCACTACTAGCACATAATTCTAGCAGTGGAACTGGGAGTTGTAATTTTTTATACACGACCACAAACAAGTGGAAGAATCAATCAGCACATCATCGAATTCCAGATAAGGTTTCAGTTTCCGAAACATGTATACAACGGATCAAGTTAACAGTCCCTTGTCTTATGACATGCAGGAACTAGTAACACTGTTCCAAAACTAGTAACAAGTGGTTAATTTTTGCTGTATAAAGGGATATAAGGACAACAAGCGAAGCAGAATAGCAGGTGCTTTCGGCGAAGCGGGCCATCCGCGTCGGAGTTATTACTGATTGCAGAATTCCAGCGTACTGTTTCGTTCGAAAGGTTGGAGCTTCCGTCTGGGAAGTGTGGGGGAGAGAAGCGGAGAAATCTTAAACTCGTACGAGATGCGCTTGCTTACAGTTAAGTTGCGATTTCGAGAGTGTTCTTGTCCTGATCGGTTAATGGCCTGCTTCGAGTCCCATTTCATGCATAATATTTCGTCGACAGACGCAGTCACCTGCGAGTTAGGCTAACTACAACACAAAGCCTGGGTGGAGTACAGGCACGTAACATCATGACAACTCTCTAGCTGGCTACGAGTTCGAATCTAGACGTTCACTACGCTCTTTGATGCTGTTTTGTTTTTCAGAGCTCGCACTGATATTCTGTCAAACGGATATTCTCTCAACGTTTCCTCGCTCTGGTGGATGTGATGGCCTGCGTTGCCTGAATGAAATGGGTACTGTATCGAACCATTGTTTAAATTAATGTGAGGCTGTTGACGACGCGCAAGTACTTCTTCTGTGTAGCAAAGATTAGTGACATGCATTACCTCTTCCGTAAAACATGCAACTGTATAATTTCACAGCGACTACAGCCAGACTAGCGTAACTCAGGTCACAGGAGGCCCAGGGCACACGCCGCCTGCCGCCGTGTGTAGTCAGTTAATTATCTCGCTTTGGTCTGCTAGCCTGCCGCACCGGACCAGACACCGTACCGTAGGTCATCCACTTGCTGGTACGGCTTCATTAGTAGAAATTTACCAAGCACGGTGCTTTACTACTGTCTACTTGCGGAATTTCGTGTTAAAAATTTTCGCTTTGATCATTCCAAAACATAAACGCAGAGTAATATGCTACAAAATTAACGTAGTTTAGACAGGTTATGTCATTAATTTGACTCAACAGCAGCCGTTCTGCTAAAACCTTCATAACAATCCTCACATTCATTGCTGTTAGGTAGGGCCTCACATTACGGCCCTACCTCCATGACGACTGCCTATAAATTATGTGAATATTGCTCTGGGAACGATTTTCCATTGATAAGGGATTTCAGCTTATCCATGTTACCCGCCGAAGACGACAAGCTGCGCTGTTGAGCATTTTGGGCGACTTGAAATCGGAGGAGGAACATCTCACTCCCGCGAACTGGTTCCCTTCGTGAGGATTCTCGCGGTGAAAAAACAAAGGCCATCAAAAAGTTTCCATTCGATGGAAGTTCTGTCTAGAATCGGTATGCCAGCCATACATTAAGCACTGAGGTAATAATAATCTCCGGCGCGCCAGGTTGAAGATACCTGTTTGCCGGCCGGAGTGACCGTGCGGTTCTAGGCGCTACAGTCTGCAACCGAGCGACCGCTACGGTCGCAGGTTGAAATACTGCCTCGGGCATGGATGTGTGTGATGTCCTTAGGTTAGTTAGGTTTAAGTAGTTCTAAGTTCTAGGAGACTGATGACCTCAGAAGTTAAGTCGCATAGTGCTCAGAGCCATTTGAACCATTTGCTATACCATTCCACAACAGCTATTTTCGACAAACATGCTCCCCATACGCATTCTTCTTCTCCGATGGACATGTAACGGTGTTTGTCTTTCGGCTGCTCAGAAAAGAAAAACAGTACGTTGGTCCTGTTCCGGTGCATCTGATAATAATGTTGTAGCAGCTCACGTTTCCCATTTGCTGCACGCACGTCGGATAGATACGAATGTCGCGGTAATCCTTCGCCTACAGATAGTTGCTTATATACACGGAAGAGTCGCGCTACGTTGCATATAGGCTGCTGAAAAGCACTCAAACTTTTTGATCGCCTATTTTACAACTGTTATTCAGAACAGACGACAGCGATATACTAACTTAATAATATGATAAACTGTCCCTGCACCAAAAGCACCCCGACCGCGTGGGGTAGCTGAGTGGTCTTAGGCGCTTTGCCACGGTTCGCGCGGCTTCCCTCGTCGAAGGTTCGAATCCTCCTTCGGGCATGGGTATGTGTGTTGTCCTTACAGTAAGTTAGTGTAAGTAGTGTGTAAGCTTAGGGACGGATGACCTCAGCAGTTTGGTCCCATGGAAACTGAACACAAATTTCCAAAAAACACCTGGGCTAAGATTTGATAAAATACTGACATTTGACTTTAAAATGAAATTTTCACTCTGCAGCGAAGTGTGCGCTGATATGAAAATTCCTGGCAGGTTAAAACTGTGTGCCAGACAGAGACTCGAACTCAGTACCTTTGCCTTTTACAGGCAAGTTTTCTACTGACTGATCTACCAAAGCACGGCTCAAGGGCCCCTATTCTGTGTCGTTCATACCGATCAGTACAGTGGGTTAGCCTTGGTAGTTACGTCACTTTCGGTTCTTTATCCGAAGTCCTTATTCAGTAAGCTTAGGAGACCTGTTACACTGTTACCGATCGTTCCTCCTACAGATTTTTCGACAATTGTATCGAGAAGTTTTGAATTTCGGTATGGCACTCTCGTTTGCTTCTGTGTGGTTTATTTACAGCTAGAATTAGTTATTTGAAACATATTGAGCGGTTTTAGCATCTGATTTATTGACTGTGTTACTGAAGAATCAACAGGACATGTCTGGGTGGAAAGTGAGTTCATAATAAACTATTTTCGTTTGGTAGAAATATGGTTTGTATTGTTGTTACTGTGAATGATTGTAATATAAAAAACAATTTGTCAATATTCTCACAAAAGTTATTTTTATGTGATTAAGAGTTTAAAAAGTAATAAGATTTCAAAAGGTCAGCTCTGCTTACGTATTTTTTTCGGCAAATGGTTTACTTATTAATTATTTAAACGGATTTGAAACTTTTCAGTAACAGTGCAAAGGAATTTTGTGAAGCCTGATAGAGGAAACCTCGCCCTCGTCATTCGACAAGGAAGGCAGCCTGCGGTTTTCTGGTGTGTTACGTGGATTAAAGCGCTTAAGAAATGCGAGTTGCAATAGGGAAGTTCGTAAGGCAACGAACTGCCGTCTCATAGGTCGCACGTCCGCATACCGCATGATACAATTTTTTTTTCCTTCTTCATGTTTGTAACACATTCTGAGACTTCGGTAATCGTCAAAGTTAAGCATTTTTTCTGAAATACTCGTTGTTATTTTCACTAAGAGCGCCCTTTCTCAGTAACGAGTATCTTCGATTTCATGACTTCCATGTGTTTAAGAAATGAAAGATGAATTTGCTGTGAGTGAAACGACTGACAGCGACATTTATATTTTTTCTTGTCACAAATAATTCACCATTTTTTTCTGAATACGTATCGATTTCCGGGAGTGTGGTCAGACTGGAATCTAAGACCACGACCTCAATTACTTCGAATGAAACTATTAGCACACGTCTTTATACTCCAACTTGTCACAAGTATTTATCTGCTATCGAATCCTTAACAACAGTAGACAGAGGTGAACGATGTCTGCAACAATATTTTCACACTATACCACCATATACGAAACGTTTTGATTCATCAGATGCATGTTATGAAAACCACGAACTTCTGTAGGTGCACTCGCCACACACTCTCGAAAAGGCTTTTTTTTTTAATTTTCTTTTTATGAACCAAATCGTTGATGTATCATGTAGGGAAGTAGGCTACCTCTTATTTTTGACACTCTCTTAAACAATTTTTCGGGTTCGTGATGTGTTCCGTCTATGATACTAATTAAAGGCCGCTTTTTTTTTATTGTCATACGCGTTTCGCTTCTTTTATTTGTGAAGCATCTTCATGATCAAAAGTTGCAAAACGAGTATGGCAATAAACAAACTGCCACCAGTTAGCTGCATAGACAGAATGTAGCTCCATGAATTTTGAAGCAACTAAAGAACGACGGAAAACAGAAAAAATGACGAATTTTTCGGGTGTTCCTATACATGTATTTGTGCAGTGTGCTACTACACTCCATTCCTAACTCATATTCCGAAACGTAAAATCTAAAACAAGACGTCGATGTGAATGAGAATAAAATGATATAATATGACATTTATGACAGTCAATACTCTATCGCTGTCATGCATTCATGGAACAGTATTACGCACTCTAACCACACTTTTCGGTGCTGTGAAGAATAGCGTGCCTGTGTCGTATGCTATCCGCTTCGGGTTCTTGCCGCTGTGGCTCTGCAGTGCCCATCCGCGGATCCGAGGCAGATTACTTTTGATTGGTTGGCGCGAGGAGAACTGACAACAGCGTTTCGTTTCTCTAGGACCGTTCTACATCGCTTCCGAAATGTTTACAGAATAATGTTTGAGGCTCTCCTTCGAAAACAAGACTGTTGGGTGCACTCGCCTACCGAACCGATGTGCAAAATGATGGAAAGAAAAAGAATAGGGCCCCAAGACCCGTTCTCACAGAGAGTTCGAGTCTCGGTCCGGCATACTGTTTTAATCTGCCAGAAACTTTCATCCGACTTAAGTTCCCAACAATAGAATCTACATAAACGTCACGCTATGGCTAAATTAAACAACTTTTCGGTGTTTCTTCCGAAATTTAATTTTACAGCAATTTCAATGATGATTTCTTCTTTTTAAATATTCGTCTTTTTTTTTAAGATTATGGCTTTCTGAAGTTACTTTGACAATTCACCGACTAAATAAACTACTGACAGCAAATTTTAAAAGGAGGATTGTTTGCGAAGACAGCCAAAAACTGATTTCTGCAATTCATCTCGTTAACTGCTAATGGTATGTAATAATGAGAAATTTCGTTTACGAAGAACTTTGGCGGAAAGTGGCCTAGAAGTACAGCCGACAATGACCAATACGTGAAATGGCGGCGAGCAGCAGCTGTAGTTGAGACAGCAGGGATGTGTAATATGCCGCTCTGTGTCGCATTAAGCAGTTTCAAGGGGTGAAGCGTATGTTCATGTGGTAGGCTGATTGCTAGAGCCAGTGCATTTAGGCAAAGTATTTTTAAAAACCGATCCGAGATAAGGTTAGTTTCCAGTGGCAAGTGTTCATGGCTACTTCACGTAATTTGTATTAAGTAGTGTAACAATAGGCACGGCGTTACTCGACTAAGCCTAGCGTCACGTAACCAAGTAGGGCGACACCCGTGTTTCAGGGCGGTGCAAGTCGTTGTTTCGCATATGAAACGGCCACAGGAAATACCTACCGCAACAGGTTCGACAGTGTACCAAATTTACTATGTTGATCGGGGCCCAGAAGAACTGGGAGATAGTGCCGGAACGTGCTTCCTAGTTGCTGAAACACTGCGAGACTATGATGAATAAAATTTCGATTATTGTATAGCAATAGATGGTGAGTGAATTTTCAGTATTTTCTCCAGTAAGCAGCAGTAATACGTCGTGCAATTACTTTCAGTGTACTACGAACGATTTGCATAAATGTTTTACTACGCAGCGGAAATTTCCAAACGCAAACGACAAAATCTAAAAACTTCAGAAGTATATTACCTTTTTCAGACAGATGGGCGATTCACGAATAGTACCGACGTAATGAGTAAATCTGTTTTGTTCGTAAGATTCTGTCTGAGACGATATCACAGTAGACGAATCTCCAACTGAAAACTGCAGGACATCGCAGCCAAACTCGCTGGTAAAATGTATTTCCAGACTGCAGCCGGGTATTTATGACGATCAGAGGTTCGCAGCCGGGTATTGATGACGATCAGGGGTTCCCAAACGGTGGCAGCTCTAGCACAGGCGGTACGCAAAAGTACATTTCACGTGGTACGCGCACAAGTAAATATTTGAAATGTCATTCCTCTTACTCACTGAATATTTGTACCAGAACTGCCTGAATTTAATTTCAAATTTCTTGCTACAGGTAAGAGCCACATGTGAACGTGAGTGTAAAAAAAGTGCTTCCACGAAACGTTATTACTTTTGTGTGTCACAATTCTACCACACACATTAGTTGATCGGCACGACGCAAAAATCGTATGTGTGGTGTCGGCATTGAGCAACATGACGAAAATATTCCCCCTGTACCTTTCTTCACCCCTGCGACAGTCGTCCTTCTACCTTTGGCAACGCCCTCCCCTCGCTCACTTCTGGGGTTCATTGAAAAGTGATCACGCTGTAGTGGTGCACCTAAATTTCTAAAAACGTAAAGTTGTTCGCTGTGAGAAAAAGTCCGGGAGCCCTGATGTAAATGATAGGTTCACGTTCACAATGCACAGCGAATCACGGGTGCGAAAGTGTCTTTGCAAACAGAAGTAGCAGTCGACAATCTATAGTTTTGCTTTTCCTGTATGATCAGCAAACCACCTTTCGCACAAAAAAGGTTTGACCCTTCTCAAAAAAGCACGGTATTAGTAAACCTGAAACTCAGGAGAGAGTACTCTTAATTCTATACTGGTAACGTTCTTTCTCAGGGATAACAAAAATATCTATCTATACTTCCATTGTCGTTTACGTGTTCCAAAACGCTTTGATGACTGCTATGCGGCAAGCGTGTCGACGGACAGTGAGACCAGAAACAGGGCAATATCGAACGGCACATACGTAAGAGGAAAGTCAACTTCCATCTGCGCCTGAGCAACTACACTGCAACAGACAGGCGACGCAGTTCTTCACTAAAACAATAGTGCCAGGGCTTTTGTATACGGAACATTGTGGACACCAGAGATGAGAGAGAAAAGATAAATTTGTATACTTGTAGCAACTTATCGTCAATTCAGTCATATTTTTGTGTTTGCCGAGATTTTTCCTGACCTGTGGCCTCAGAGAAAACCGATAGCAATCGGGAGACTGAAGTGCGCTTGTGGTTTTGCGGTCCAGGGCTACCAGCGTTGCACATCCAGTCGTAACTACAGCATTCTGGTAGGTTTTACACTAGCTTCTTAATATCGTATTTCGCTGTCGGATTAGTTGGTGCCGGGCGCGGTGGTCTCGCGGTTCTAGGCGCGCAGTCCCGAACCGTGCGACTGCTACGGTCGCAGGTTCGAATCCTGTCTCGGGCATGGATGTGTGTGATGTCCTTAGGTTAGTTAGGTTTAAGTAGTTCCAAGTTCTAGGGGACTAATGACCACAGCAGTTGAGTCCCATAGTGCTCAGAGCCATTTGAACCATTTTTTTTTTTTTTGATTAGTTGGTTTCAAAATGTATCACGAAAGAATTAGGGTTCTTGAGAAGTGACACCTGCAAATCTTCAGCAATCTTTGTTACTATACGAAGTAAGGAAAATAATTAACAACGTCGCTGAATGAAATTCACAGCAGTAAGTTCGATTGTTGAACCAAAGTATATCTCGTGTAGGGATTGTAAGAATAAGGTGTGAGAGAGATCAGACCGCCTATAGAGGCACAGAGCTGACAGTGATTTTGAAAGACCGTGCCTCAACCAGACAGACTAAATTGGAAGTGCTGAAATCCCTGGTGTTTCCAGTTTTCCTTTACGGCACCGAAACGTGAACAGTAACTGAATGGGACAGCAAAAGAATTTATGTTATTGGGATGCGGACATACAGGACCTGTAAATAAATCGTTCAAAAGTTCAGGGTGGAGGAGAGGTTATCTAGTATACGTTTCCAGTGAATCCTGCAGTTCTTGGGTCACGTAATTCGACGACAGAAGAGTAACATGGGAAAGATCATCATCAAAGGCAAAGTTGGATGGTAAGATTGCAGGAAAGACCACAAAGAGGATAGGTAGACCATATAAAGGAGAAGACACACCAAACACGGGGCCAGCTACTTCGAGAGGCACGAGACCGGAAGAAATGGAGACTGGCTGTTAACAGGAATTTGTGATGGGTCACCAACTTTCAACTACGAAGGACTTCGTATTGACGCTCGGTACTTCATTCGGATACGCGTAATATTGCCTTTTGTTTTTATGTTCTGGTACGGTAGTATAACAATACACATCATTATGGAACACAAAATAAAATCACCAGCGAGAAGGATATGGATTATCACCACACTGCCCTCTTACTATTAGGGCGCGTGTAGGGTGTCTTCCAATGTTGTGGGCAAAATTCTCCGCCGTGTGAGTATTAAGCCTGCGCAATACAGAAGCACTCTCGTCCGTGGTCAAGGACTTGGCGAATGCTGTGCTCACTGGGGAAGATAGTGCAAAAGCTGAAAATAAAAGAAAATTTTCGCCGCTAGTATTTGGCCAGCGAGAGAAGAAGTGGTGATGGTGTCCAGCTCTTGGTCACTAGACGTTGCGGCTATGCCCTGGAAGGCATCAAAAAAGTAATGGAATGTGAGACTCCGTTGGCCACTTTATAGAGGACTAGGATATTTGTGTCCCCCTTTCTCCTCGCCGCCACCACCACCACCACCACCACGAGCAACGCCACCTACGATAACATCACATTTGCGCTCATCGCTGTGACCTTCACGAGACAGTTACAGTGAAAACATCTGACGTTCAAGCGGCTGAGGTGACGTCCAGAGGAAAATCAGTAAAAGTTTTCTGAGTCGACCGAGAGTGGTCATGATTTGCTTTGAAGAATTTGTGTAGTTACAACAAATCCCACGCATTTACCTGAAAGACTACATCAGTTTTAATGCAACGAACAGAATAAAAAGTTTTCTTTTGTGTAGTTGTTTCAAAGGTATGTAATGAAATACCTAAAAGTTAACATAAGACAGCAAGACACGAAAATTGATTTTGTGATGACTGTGCCACACGAGGACAACGCTGTCCCACAGAAGTAGTAACTTGTACACTGAGGTTCTACAGGACTGTTCCAGACTTCACTGGTTAACGTATGGATGGTTCCACTGCAGAGCAGACGGCTCGGTTTTTGTGGAGGCGCGCATGCTCGCTGTTACGGACGCGGTGACCGCGCTCATCCCGGTATGATCCACTGCGCTCAGTTTACTCAGCCTGCCGCACAGGCCGCCACAGTTTAGTGCGGCAGGCGCCTCTAATTTTACGGTCCCCTCGTATTAAGTTCCGCGCGTTAATGCCGACACGGAACGCCCACTTGTTAATTAAATGACTGCGGTGAAATTCAGCGGCGAAGAGAGACGTGCTGAAGATATGTGGAATATCCCGCCACAGTCTACGAGGGAGGAGCTTGCTTTTGTCGCCTTATTCGGATTTCAGGTATTTATTTTACCTATTTGCGCAAGTGTTTCACTTCGCTCATTCTTTCCGTGCGAAACACTGTGCAGTTAGTGCTAGTGGTGCGACGAAGTGGCCCGACTCTGGCCCCGCATCAACTACAAAGTATCAGTGATGGAAATTTCGCATATTTCGGTGTCGTGACTTAAACTAGTCTACTTTTATTTTGAGATGCAAGAAACGTTCAACACAGCACTTACTTAAAACAAGATTTTAATAGTTGAAAAAATATTCTACGCGACACCTTCAGTTTAACAGTGATACACAGTTTTGACTATCACAGGAACCTAGCAACGAAAGCACCTCTATAAAAAAACTCTGACATGTTACACGTACGTAAGCAACCTGTTCGATCACCTGCATCCATTCATGTCCATTGTGCATTCCGACGGACTTCGGCAATTCTAGCAGGACAATGCGACACCCCACGCGTTCAGAATTGCTACAGAGTGCCTCCAGAAACACTCCCGTGAGTTTAAACACTTCCGCTGAGCACCAGACTTCCCAGAGATGAACATCATTGAGAATATCTGGGATGCCTTGCAACATGCTGTTCAGAAGAAATCTCCACACGCTCGTACTCTTACGGATTTATGGACAGCCCTGCAGGATGTCAATTCCCTCAGCACTACTTCGGACATTAGTAGAGTCCATGCCACGTCGTGTGCACTTCTGCGTGCTCCAGAGGGCTCCACACGATATTAAACAGGTGTACAAGTTTCGTTGGATCTTCAGTGTAGTTTTCCATCTGCAGTGCCTCAAGTAGCGAAAGTTTAATTGTAACCAAACATCACACTACTGTCCCAAAAACGCTATTACGTCTTGTCTCACCGAGCGAGGTGGCACAGTGGTCAGCACACTGGACTCGCAGTTGGAACGACAGGACAATGGTTCAAGCCCGTGTCCGACCATCCCGATTTTCCTCGACTTCTGTAAATTGCTTCAGGCAAATGCCGGGATTGTTCCTTTGGAAGGACACGAGCGACCTCCTTCCGCATCGTTCCCTAATCCGGTGGGATGACTTAGCTGTCTGAGTCCTCTCCCCCGAGTCGATCAACCAACCAACCACTGGCCTCCGCGACACTGAATGCCGCCTGGTGGCGTTGCGGGCACGTGACGCAGTAAGGAAAATATAACGAAGCTGAGACGAATGGGGAATCATTCTACAGACCATACAGCGGTAAACGAGGGAAATGCAGCGACATAAACGACTTGTTAAACGGACCGATGCCTGAGAATGAAAATCTCTCAAACGGCTAACCTGATGAACTTCCACTGTCGTAAACATCTGTGGAAATCAATTGTAGGATGGCGAAACGACGAGTAGGCGGCAAGGCGTGGGACATCCACTCCTCATCACAGAACGTGGAGGTTGCAGTTTTCTTCTCTCTGTAAACCAGTATAGACGGCGATCTGTTGCAGATACGACGACACAATCCGGTGCTGGTGCAGGCACAAGCATTGCGGAGCAAACCTTTGATCGCACGTTGTTAAACGTGGGGCTCCGCAGCAGACGGGTCGTGCGTCTTCGCAATTTGACCCAACGACGTCGTCAAATGCGACTGAAGTGTGGACAGCATCGTCTACATTGCACCGCGGATCAATGGAAACGGGTTGCCTGAATGGATGAATCACGTTTCTTGTTACACCAGGTCGATGACCGTGTGAGGTTGCGCCGTCATGCAGGCGAACGGCTACTTGTAACACGCAGGCTGCAGGGGGCAGTATTGTGCTATGGGGGACGTTTATCTAGGCTCCATACGCCGTGTGGCAGTAACCTAATGCATTGTGGCAGTTGTTGGCTATGTAAACAGTATTGTGGACCACCTGCATACTTCTATGCTCGATGTTGTTACCGGAGGAGATCGCGTCTTCCAGCAGGCTAACTATCCGTATCACACCGGCAGAATCGTGCTACAGTGGTTTGAAGTACATGATCGTCACTCAGGATGTCTGGGCCACCAAATTCGAGACAACCGGTCCATAAATGAGGAAAATGGGGTGATCTGTACGTAGACATCTGGTGCCACATACTTTGTGGAACCTCCCAAGGACTGCATGCCCCACAGAATCGGTGTTCTTTTGTGTTCGAAAAGGGGAACCAACGCACTATTAACCCTTTGTTACCTGGCGGTACTTAAAAGTACCAGTAAGTTTTGGCTCTCATTATTTTCTCGTGGTGCAGTTTCGTGATCTAAGAGCCTGTCGGTACGTAACAGGAACTCTGCTCTAATGTTTCATACATCTTATTGTGCAATACATAGACCCCTCTGGCGGTCAGAGTTTGAAATTTTTTTTCGCGCGCTGCTGTGAAAACAGAAGATTGTATGTGCTTGTTTTCATGGTGTTGCCTGAATTTGTGCGCAATTTATTGAAACTTCCGTTGAGTTTTCCATTGTACGTACTTAACTTCTTGGTTTTTTTTTATAACAGTTTGAAGCATGACGTTACAAGTGAACGAGATAAAGTGGAAAATATAAGGCGGACTTATTAGTACCGTCAGGTTGTGCGAACACTTTATTGTAGCAACAATGCGTTACCTCTCATTACTTGTTCTGTCCACTTTTTCTCACACAGAAATCCGTAAATACATTTGCCTGTGGAACAATTAGAACAAACAGGACAGGTTTGCCAAGAAATTTACCTAAAGAAAAATGTCTAAATCAAATCACAGACAGTCTTCTTTAGACCTAACATTATTTCAATGGAAGGAAAATAAAGTAGTGTATTCTGCGTCAAACTTCCATGGCACTGAACAGAGCGCAGTGACAAGAAAACAGAAAGATGGAACTAGTATGACTATACAGTGTCCAGTTATTGTATGTGATTACAGTAAAAAAATTGGTGGTGTGGGTCATCCAGACAGATTACGTTCAACTTATGGTCTTGACAAGCGATCAAAGAAATGGTGGCACCGTCTCTTCTGGGGAGCAATAGAAATTGCTCTTGTCAATGCTTACGTCATTTTCAGTTATCTACATGGGGCACTGCCACTGCTGGAATTCAGTCGTGCTGTGGCACTAGGGATAATGAATGAACAGCAAGTGCCAAATCTCAAAAAGAGAAACTGTGGTAAAGAAGAAATTACTCTCCCAAAGAGAAGGGAGGATAACTTTTCTGTTCCGAAGGATGTACGTCTTGGCAACCGACGAAACCATTTTGTAGTGTGCAGTTGTAAAAGAGGACGATGCGAAATGTGTGCGAAAAATAAAATTCAGTCGAGACCACATTCACAATGTAGTACATGTAAAGTGTATTTATGTTGCAATGAGAAAAAGAACTGTTCCCTACAATTTCATGAGGTAACACTAAATATGTGATATGTATATACTGTCAAAAATGTATAGCTGAGTTACTATGTATTGTGAAGTTGCTCTAGAATAAATTTATGCGAAATTTAAAGAAAATTCAGAAATATCATATTTCTGTTAATTAATTTTCTAATGTAAAACTATTTAATATTTATGTGGAATAAAGTACAAGTTATAAAAATTGGAGCATTTTTCTGCGCATGTTGTGATTCTGTCCATGGAGTCTAATGGTACTTCTGAGTACCAGGAGAGAAAAAAGTTGTGAAAAATAAAATAAAATTTTACAATAAATCCTACCGTCATTTGAGGCCACAATAGCATAAACTCTGCAAAGAAAATGTTAAAAAGTAAATTTTTTTCTTATGTCAGGAAACAAAGGGTTAAGCAGGTGGTGATATAGTTTTGCCTGACCATTGTAAACTGTAGGGAACGAAACCTATATCAACATTATGTGTAGTAGTCAATGAAAGAGACGTGGTACAGAAATTGGCGTTAGCTATCTTCGCAACACCTGTCCTTTTTTAAAAAAAAAAAAATCTACCAATAACTGGTTCATTCAGTTGGACTTCAGTCTCTGGACTGCCTCCCACAATAGCAACATCAACAAGAATTACGACGACAATGTGTTGATGTTGAGATGCACGCTCCTGTCTGACAGACTGCCTGCGTTATCAAACACAGCTGTGTTGATGTCAAGACATTTCCGACTGTCTGGCAGAAACGTACTATACCGGGACCTCTGTGTCGAAGGAAGCACCTCTTCGTAGATTTCTGTCTCTAATTCCAAACAACATTCTCTGGACTACATATTACTCAATTGTTCTTTACCCGTAGAAGCTGCATACACCACACTGTCATACTGTGAAGTCAAATACTGATTTATAAGAGCTGCTGAACATGTTGTTTGCGTCATTTTTGTCCTCCTTCGTTCTTTGTACGATTAAAATATCTGTTACACTATTCACACAACCGTCAGCCAGAGAGTTGGCTTTCGACGTTCGATTTACACTTTTGCGGCGACGAGGTGTCAGTGTTCGATGCTGCCAAAATTAGTGCCGCTTTAAGTGCCGTGTGCACTGCAGTCGCTACACGTTGTAGGATGGCGGCACAGTTTTCACTGTATGTCTGCTGTCGACGTACTGCCGCTGTCTTGTTGAATCTCGTTGATTTCCGTGAACTTGACATGTAAGTGAAACCTGAGGCGTTCGGCACGTATCACACGGGCTCGTGAGGGCACATTAGTTTTTGTGTTGCTTCCATCAGCAGGCTGATGACCTACAATCCAACGCAATGATTTCTAAACAAAACAAGCGTTCAATAGACTGTGTGTCGTTGTTGCACTTGCGCACTACGTTGGTCCTTTACTTTTAGGTGATTCAGCATATTTTTGTACTTCGAGCACAACAGGACAATACTATTCCAAGGTAGAAATAGTTAAGTTGAAGTCCAGTCCTAGCCCCATTGTCCGGCAGCTGTGCCTGAGCCGCGCGGGTAGCCGTGAGGTCTGCGGCGCGTTGCCACGGTACGCGCGGCTCCCCCCCCCCCCCCCCCCTTCCCCCTAGCACCCCCAGTCGGGGATCGGAGTCTTCCTTCCTTCCTTCTTTCGTGCCTGCGTGTGTCCTTAGCGTAACTTGAAGTTAGATTAAGTAGTGTGTAAGCCTAGGGACCGATGACCTCAGCAGTTCGGTCCCATAGGAACTTACCACAAATTTTCAAAAACTGTGGCCGCGACAGGAATACTACAGCTGCAGAATGAAGCTTTCACTCTGTTGCGGAGTCTCAGCTGTATTGAAAGTTAGTTTCAGGTTCAGCCTTCCAAATTTCGTATTTCCGCTCCTGGGATGGCGTACAATTTGGATCTGTCAAGAAGTTTCTTGACGCTTCCGAAGTACTCAGCTGTTTAATTTAGTCTTTAATCAACTCCTTTCTTCTTTTTAAATGCTGCAGAACATGCTATCTTAGAGCAAGAATTTTTCGTTCTTTATTGACATATTAGGATATCGACTAGATCGGGACACAGAAGTATTCAATAATGGGCAGGCTGAAGTCTTTAGGCTGCAAAAACGCTCTGCAACCTTCAGCCAGCAACCCCACAGAAATGGCAAGCAACGACGCCAGCGCACGCACACTCCACACACGCGGTTGCCGCTTCGTCTGATCCTGCTCACTGTGTGACTACCCAGATGTGAACACGGCTCACGTATTCGTTCTTAGCGCAGGTTACCTTTCGTTTGCATAATGGCATTTCTCGGCGGCTGCCTCGCGCAGGTAATTGACTTGCGGCGGAAAGCGGAGCCGCCGGGCACGAGTTTCACGGCACTTAACTTCAGCCGGCGCGGCCCTTCTTTGTCCGCTTTCGCTCATTCTGACTCCACCGTTTAAGCTGAGGCCTTGTTTCCATGTTTTCAGTCAACCTCTGCCGCTACTTGATGCACACGAAATAAAATTTAGTCAGGCTTTAATAGTTCAGTTTCAATTGAATACCAAAGCGTAGTTTATTACTATACTCGGCCAGTATACGATTTCATTACACTATTATCTTAAGCACATTCCGTTACGATACCAGTTGGTAAAGTCGAAATTAACGTCATTCGTAATGGGGCTCTCCATAAAAAAGCATGACAAATTCAAGAGGAGATGGACTGTGCGTTTGTTGTCGCTAATATGACAATAGGAGACTAGGGGAGAGGAGGCTCTTATTTCAACGTGACATCACAAAGTATGCGTAGTGATATGTTATGTTCATTTTTCCTAAATAGGAATTGTTGCACATTTCCAATTAAAAAATCGCTTTTAGAGGCTCATAGGTGAAAAACGTATGTAGCTCATATAGGTCAGCTATTTGGATCGGACGGAAAGTGCGTGTCGGGATGGCCGAGGCGGTTAAGGCTTCCGTTCTAGAGAAGCGGTGCATCAAGGTTCGTACCTCGGTCCGGCACAAGTTTTCAACTTCCGCCATTACTTTACCACAACGCCCTGTGCGGCTGGAAGTTACGAGGTTCCCACCCATGCTTTCCCTTCCCTTCCCTTCCCTTCCCTTCCCCGCCCTCTGATTCATGTAAAAGTTTATGGAAACATTTTGCGCTCTGTCTGCCTTCGAACAAAGTGAACCTGCTGATACTGTGTCGGAATTCCCATTTAGGTGGGTACCGGGATTAACACTCAGGTTCATTGCAGGTATAGATTGACGTTATTTATTCGTAGAACTGTGCAAAACAAGAAAACAGTGTGTGATTGTCGAAGGCAAAGAACAGACTGCACTCCCTGCCAACACTCCACCGATATGTCTCAACTCAAAGAATGTCTGACAAAGATAACAACTCCTTCACACTGAATTTTTACGCTTTAAGTTGTCGGAGGCGAGGTCCCCACAATTATATTTGTAGGAAAGAATACCCCACATTTATAGCCTAATATTTAAGTAACTACTAACCGCCAAAAAAGACACACAAAATTCGTGAAATTCCGCATACAAGACTTCGACATGATGCCCTACATGTTCGTTTATGTAACCTGGCGGGATTAGGGCCATCAGGCTTCTATCTTACATCTGACCAGTCATTTCACATATTTTTTGCATGGCATTCAATATGATAAGCATGTTATAACAACATAGAATGCAACATTCGCAAGAAACGGTGACATTAAGTAATTCTTCTTCTTTTTATCAGAAGCGTTACGAAACGTGTACTCATTGTTGTGAAGAATGACATGTATATTTGATTGACACATTTATCTTTTGTGTGCGGATAATTGAATTTATATCGTTAATATAGTGTATACTACCTGAATGTTTAATAAGAATATTGTGCTTTCTAGCTTGTAAGAGCAGACTCATACTTCATGATATCGACGATCTAAATGTGGAGCATTTTAAATAAAGACGTTGACACACCAACAGCGCCTCTTCTCAAGCACCTGTTTATTAAGATGAAGATTACGTGTTTTGGAACAGGCGCCCTGTCGTCCGACAAACTTTGGCTATAGAACTTTCTAACAGTGAGAGGATAAATCGCACTTCGCAGTCTAGTCACAGGTGGTGTCGTTTCAGCGTTGTTAGTTGTTGCATACTATGCCTAAGAATAAAAACCTATTTTTGAAATATTTCTTTTTTGGGATGACACAGACTGCGGCTTAAAGGAGCCAAGCGTTACTTTCAGCTTTGCAGTGTTTGAATAATTGTAGCTGAGTTACAGTTCTAAATTTACTTGCACTTACCAAGTCTAACAGTCAACACGTTTATCAATACAGCACCTCATATCAAAGCGACGAAAGTAGTACAAAAGAGTGGAAATACGTATTCACGAAGTTCATAAATACAGCTAGAACAATTTCTGTCTGAGTCTTGACGAAAAGTGCTCAGTCAGCTGTGGATTAGTTTTTACCAGTACGGGACCGATACTGTACATATGCTACGTACGCTTTCGAAACAAATAATCAAAAGAAACGCAGAGTCTCAAAAGACTGGCCCTGTTGTTCTAGGTGCGAAATCTTAGAATCCTTAAAAAACGCAAAATTGAAAGGAAATTTGCCTATAAGAAATGAACATGAGCTCTGCGTTGTGTTAAGTTTTTTTGTAGCCAGTTTTTAAATAGATGCCCTGCTAAACGTGGGAAATCAGGTCAAATTTGGCAGACTTCCGGCAACCGACGCTACAACTGCCAGCGCTATGCTGGAAACTCATCTGTTGGCGAGCACTTTTGAAATGCAATTCAGGACGGTGAAGACAGAGGTTTTGCGCGTGCACACTCGTGCTGGGTCTTCCTTTAAGAACTGACGTCATCGCCTGGACACGAGCAACTGGTTCGTCAAAAGATCATAAGGTTTACTGTCACCGTCTGGCGTAAGGTACCAGAGCCTCTGCAACGCTCAGACTACTGTTAAATGGTAACCTACCTGAAAAGGGAAACAGAGGAAAGCGTAACTTTTGGGGTATGCTAGGGTAGTGTAGTGTGGCAGAGCGTCAGCAGTTCGTGATGGGAACAGAGCAAACATTGCTGTACATGAAATGTATTCGAAGTTGTGTATAATATAACGACAGCAAAGGAAATTTGTACCGGACGGGGATTCTAACCCGGATTTCGTGGTTTTCGTGAGGTGTCGCCTTAACCACTTTGGCTATCATTGCACGACTCCTGACCAGACCCAGACCCCTCGCCGGCCGGGGTGGCCGAGCGGTTCTAGGCGCTAGAGTCTCGGACCGCACGACCGCTACCGTCGCAGGTTGGAATCCTTCCTCGGGCATGGATGTGTGTGATGTCCTTAGGTTAGTCAGGTTTAAGTAGTTCTAAGTTCTAGGGGACTGGTGACCTCAGTAGTTAGGTCCCGTAGTGCTCAGAGCCATTTGAACCAAACCCCTCTATGTCGTCGTTGCTGCGTCACAACTTGTACTCGGAATGGAAACCCCGTGCAAGGGAGGACGTTTTAATTGAAAGTTGCGCCTAGTATCTGTGGATAAATAAGATATTACAGCGCCTGTGTTGTTAACAACAATGAGGCATTGTTTCTTCGGACATGCATGCATGATAGAAAGAATACTATATAGTTATTCTTAACAGCACAGGCAATGGAATATCGTAAACATTACTTTTACCGTGATTTTTCACACATTGTGATGATGTGTGTGTACACATTAGGCCAACGGAGTACAGCCAACCGCTTCGTTGGCAGAGATTTGGTTAGCGTGTACGGGCGGCAGATGGGAGCCAACGAAGCGATTGGCCTTGGTTGCGGTTCGGTCTGCGGGCTGTAACATTAAAGCGTTGGCGTTTGGTAGGCGTTGGGACACCTGCCCTAGTGTTGACGCCGGATCGAATGTTCGTTGGTCCGGTCGCGATTTGTTGTGTCCCTAGAACGGGTCTGTAATCAAGTGTTGTAGGACAGCCACATGTCATTATTGGTATTTTTTTGACCGGTTACACTCTTTAATTTGCCAAGTGTGTCATCATAAACGGTGGTATTTACAGTTTAAAGTACAGTAGTTGGCTGTTAAATTAAACAGCGAAACCAGTCAATAAAATACTTAATTTCAGCAGCCGCTGTTTCCCCACCTGTGTTCAGAAACAGTGGAGTACAAAGTCCAATGCCAGAGAAGTAAAGCTGATAGTTTTATCGTGAACGGGAATGAATGAGGCCCTACAAACTGCGACCATAAAGGCAAACTGAAAAGGCTAGACGCTTGGAGCCAAATAACTAGCAATTAGAAAGTGATATGCACGATGTAAAACAAGAAAATAGTGTCTTTGTTGACATCCTTTCGCAGTGAAAGACAAAAACAGAAAAAAAATGGAAGTGACTATTAACTTCCTGCTGCAGATGTAACTCTCCTAAAAGAGATGTTATTAGAAAAAAAAGTACATGATATTCCAGTTCAGCAAATACCCAGTACTGCAGTTGAGCTTTAAGGCAGACATTAATTTTGTCCCAACTTACTGCTCCGTACATTTTAAAAATAGATAGTCCACCAGCGCCGTTTCTTCCTCCTCTTTTTCTGATTATCAGCTTCTTGCTGTAAAATAAATACTCACATGCGACAGCTGCTACATCCCCTTATTATATAATAATATCGGCCTGTAAAATTGATTTAAGCGCTACTTAATAACAATAACAAACGGGAGCAACTCCAGCATGTTATCAGAGCCAACAGCGATTCCATGAATCCTTTAGTCCCAAGTCCTTGGTTTGGTGTGGATGAGAGAACTAACGCCAGTGCATTGGCGATCAACGTTCGGTCGAATCCAGTTTCTGTCGTTCGTTCGCCTCGGTTGGGTTACTGTGTACGCATCTCAACATGTAGTCTGAGGCCTTAAAAGAGCCTCAGTGACGGAAAAAAAAGTCAATGAAAGACATATTAGGTCCCAGAGGTATCAATTCTGTAGGGCCACTCTACACTACAGATCGTCTCTGTGTGGGCTTCCCAGTAAGCGGAAGAATTTGTTCAGGTCGCTGGTAAATGTACGATCTGGAGCGGGAGCCCGGCGCACGCTTTGCCTACTGAAGTGGACGCGCGTCTTAGAGGGCACGTCGGCTCGCGCCGACTTATTACCGGCGCCGTGACGTCTGGCGAGGCGAGCAGAGCGGCGGCGGCAATCTCCGCCGTGTGACGGCCCCGGTGCCGACTGGCCGGACGCCGGCGATCGATGTAGCTAATGTCATTACATTAGGGCACGGCAGCACGCCGGCCGCGCGGTTTCTCAGCTGCGCGAGTCGGCGGCGGCCGCTTGCATCCAGTGCAGCAGTCAGCTCCTATGTCCATCCCCCACTCCCTCTTTCTCTCCGCCCAGCCAATCCTAACCATCTCGATAGCTTAATAAAGAGATATGTCATTGGTCTTAATGAGTCTATTACAGCTGCTGGACAAGATAACATTCCGTACCATGTTAAGCTATTGTCATTTATAGCAACGGCATCACAGTGCGACGCGGACCGTGTCGAAGTTGAAAATTAGTTAGTAACAGAAATTAGAGATTTTTCGTGCCCGTTCTTTCGCGGTACAACTGATACATTTTCTCTTACCGCCACCTGTCTTCACACACACACACACACACACACACACACACACACACACACCACCACCACCACCACCACCAAAATTTTATGTTGCATCCCAGCATAGGTTCGAGCTACCAATAGTGATTAAAATGGAAAGATTACAGGTTAATGTAAGCGTGGGATAACACCTGGCATATGTGAAGTGCTGGTACGTTGATAACCAGTCTAACCGCCAGTATGTGCGAACGTTATCTTGTACAGCTGCCGGATGTCACTTTCCGGAATGGTGTTCCATGCCTGCAGCACTTGCTTGGTCAATACAAGGACGGCTAACAATGTTTGCAGATGAAGGAGTAGTCGTCCGACGATGTCCCATTTGTGCTCTACTGGAGACAGGCCTGGCAACACGTAGCCACTCTGTAGAGCATGTTGGGTTCAACAGCGGTATAGGGGCTAGCGTTATCCTGTTGGAAAACGCCCCCTGGAGTACTGTTCACGAGTGGCAGCACAATAGGTGGAATCACCAGACGGGCGTACAAATTTTCATTCAGGATGCGTGGGATAACCACAAGAGTATTCCAGCTGTCATACGAAATCGTACCTCAGATCATAACTCCAGGTATAGGTCCTGTGTAAATTCCATGCACACATTTCAGTTGCAGGCCCTTGCGGGCTTTCATATAAAATGTGATAAGTTCAAAAAAATTGTTCAAATGGCTCTCATCACTATGGGGCTTAACTCCTAAGGTCATCAGTCGCCTAGAACTTAGAACTAATTAAACCTAACTAACCTAAGGACATCACACACATCCATGCCCGAGGATAGGATTCGAACCTGCTACCGTTGTGATGTGATAAGAGGCCCTCAACTACGTACCCTCTGACTCAGAGTTGAAATATTGAAAGTTTTGGCTGGTTTCGCTGTCTAGGTGCTGGCATACGAGGTTGCCGAATTCCAAGCCGAATACTGCTGAGTCTACAGAATGCAATATTAATATACACATGGATCGAACGGTCGAAGGTTCCTATCACTCGGCAATTGCGAATTTTGAATGTGACACAGAAATTTATAAATGAAAGATTGCAATTGAATAAAACCTGTAGGTACTATTTTTAAAGACTTTACATGACGAGTACGAGAGCAGAAGTACTTTGAAGAATCTTGTTTATTTCTGCAAAACACTTATTGGTGTCGATAGTCCAGCAATTAAATAAAATGTAAGTTGAACAACAAGGAAACAATAGATTCCTACTTCACGTAATTAGTTACGAACAACAACAACGTAGCTCGCGAGATATTCACTTCTAAATGCATACTACGTCTTCACTGCAGAAGACAAGGAAATGTGACAAGTTCACAAGTCGGCACTACGAAATAGTTTTATCTCCTGCGACCACGGGCCCCACTCTCCAAGCAGTTCCTGCGACCAACTTTCGTGCTCCCCGTATAGCACCCCTTCTCCTTCCACAACTCCTCCCCCTCTTCCATCCAGTCTCCTCATTAACGAGCGCTGTGACTGGCTAGAGCGCTCCCGCCATTTCTTCAAGCCAACGCACACTCACAAATATATTGAAACACATACGAAATACTCGATTTACATTTAAATAACGTGAAATTAAACAAGTATTCCTTCGGCTGGACCATCAACTCGCTCTAACACACATTACTAGATGCATAAACAAATTCAGGAAACATATGTCAAAGGAATAGAAACGAAAGGTAGGCCAGTAGCCTAACGCCTCTGTGCTTTCTAAAACACACAAAATATTTAACGAATTCTACATGAATATTATATATCGGACATAAACCAAGACATAGACGAATAAATACATTGATAAGCATGCTACTACCGTTGTTTCGTGTAACTGTGGAGTTCTTATGGCCTGACGCGATCAATAGTAATCGCCCACTTTGACATCTAATAACTCATGTACTATCAAAGTTACATTCCTGTAGTCCACTCCAATTTAGTTTTACGCTAAAAGATTTCTAAAGACATGTCGATCGACAAAATTGGACGAACCGTTTCGATTTTGGAAACTCGTTGCTGGGTGTTACTTGTATAATTTGCAGTCAGATACTAAACTTCAAACGAATAAAGACACTGAAAATCTGATTACGCCATCAGAATCATCGTGCAAACAATGGTAATGTTTCTTTTTAACATATCATGATTCCTCTGGCTATTAATAATTTCTACATGAGCTGTGAAATGTCTACTATTATGGTTTCACAAATTCCGCCATCTTTGGCACTCTCTGCATACAAATCTCCTTCATTGACACGAAGCACAGTCCTCGACACAGCGTCGACATGGAACTGCCAGCCACGCAGACGGCCTGCACCACGCGCTGGGGCTTGCCCCTCTGGCTCCGGCTAACGTTTGTCACCAAGCGGCTGCTGACGAGCTGCGGCCTGCCCATATTCTTGTTCTTATCTCTTGCGCAATGCCATTCTTCGAATCTACTTCTTGAAATGGATCGCCATGGAACGTGCTGACAATCGTGACGTGTATCTTGTCCTTCCATTTCATCAGCATCTGTCTTTTTTAGTACGTTGTTGAGCATTCTCCATTCTTTAGTTTCTCATTTCTAATGACGTAAGGGAACTCCTATCTGTTCTACCGCAAAGAGCAATAATGTCGATGTTCTTATTCGTTAGTTTGTCAACTAAATCTACATTAATGTTGTTGTCGAGGTAAATACAATAACTTCTCTGAGCAGATTATTCGGACGCACCAAAACAATTTGAGAAGTGCGTTTTTACTCATGATAATGACTGCCACAATGCCTTCACTTGGCAGTACAATAGAAGTTCTCTATAATCCCAGTACAGCTATCACACAATTCATGATACGCATTGTCCTGATTGACAAGAATAATGACTAATAGCATTATAGCACTTACCGGCCTGAAACTACTCATTTCCACTAGCTACAAGCCACAAGATGCTGAGGTCGGATGTATCAGTCGAACTCACTGACAAGGAGTAGGCCATCGACAAGTAAATCCGTCATAGCCACGTAAGGGGTTAAATCTCTCTGTATGAATAACACTGTGACACATTTTCCAAGTCCTGCGTTCTTCCACGGAACACTGACCTACAGGTTAGTAAGCGCTACCCTTAGACATCCTGTCCTCCAAATACGGCAATGCAAATTCTTTCGACACCAAGTCACTGCAGATGAAGAAAACTGGCCAAGGACGCGATAATTTTATACTAACGGGTGGTTAACTCGAGTAGCCTAATTAAATAGAGATTTAATTGTCTTTGTTTCTGGACAGTAAATACAGTCACAAAATGCATGGCATAAAAGAAAGATAGACGACCGTCGGTACATATCCGTATATCCAGTGTACTGTATCATAAAAATGTATGTATGTATGTATGTATGTATGTATTTACGTATGTACGTTCTATATCATCTTCTAAATTACTGGACCGACTTCAATCAAACTTCGTACTCAAAAGGACAAGCGTGGGAGTGAAAAAGAAGCGTAGCCCCGACGGTGAATATAGATACGTTATTCTTCTAGTGCTCCAGAAAGAGAGCACTTAGTCATCTGAAACAAAATTTAGACATAATTTCAAATCACTACGAAAATATTTATCGCATAAAGTCCGCGTAAAATGATAAAGAGGGAAGACTTACTGCATACTACATTTTCGCTGGTCGTACAGTAAACTGCCGTATCAGGCAAGACGTTTTAATCTATCGCTTCTATACTACTAAATGTGTTCATGATACAACTTGCAGACTGTATCCGTCTATACCACTAAATGTACCTGCAACATTGTATCTTTGTACGATACACAGTTCAGGAGATATGACGTCATAAATATTGAACTGCGTGAAAAGGAAGGGAGAAATTTGCCAGCGATACAAATGAAACGTGTGAATAGATCTGTGTGAAATACACTAAATATGTGTGAACTAATCCAATATGCGACACGTGCGTATGCTGGTAAATCTGCGTGTAAAAAAAAAAAAAAAAAAAAAGCCACTCGTCCTCGACCCCTGGATCGATTTCAGCCAAACTTGGTACACATGTTACTTACCTGGAAAGAAATAGTGTGGGGGTAAGAACCAGCAACCTACTATTGGCATGAGAGTGTGAGAGTCACAAGGTGGAGGGAGAAGGGGAAGGAAGGGAGAGACAGACACACAGAGTGGGGAATAGGACATGAATAGAAAGAAGATGAGAGAAAAAGGACAGAGAAAGGAAAGAGGAGGAGGAGAGGGGCAGAAAGAGGAGGAAGGAGAGGGACAGACAGAGAGGAAAGAAATGAAATAATAGAAAGGAAAGAGAGCAATAACTAAGGACGGCATTAGTGTACAGAATATTGACGCCTTAAAGGAGCTGGAATTCTACCGGCACATTATTGTATTTGTCTGTGTTTCTACTAAAGCGAGAGGGTGTAGTGCGTATTAAATACCAGTTTATCCGCAGAATTTCTTTCAGTTGGGCAATTTAAAGCCTCAACTAACAACTCACGTTCCTGTGTAGCTAAATTGGACTTGTTTTTCGATTCTCTTTCTTTCTTCCTGATGGAGCATATGAGGCGGCAGTGTTCCAAACCTCTCCGTAGTGTCTCATGAGAGGTGAGGGCGTGTGACAGTGATGATGGTGATCCGTCCGTCAGATGATGAATTAAGCTCGGCCGTCTCCTTGGTTCTATTCGAAAATAGCACACTACATGCCATCAGCGTGTTTCGCCCTCTCTCTTTCCTCCATCCACGAAAACCCGAACCCAACATTGCGCTGTACAAAAACTCATCAGTCATCTGTGCGGCACAGACACGAACTTGACACTTGATACCAGGTCGGCGGAGGGCAATGGCAAACCACTTCCAGTAGACTCTTTTCTAGAACGGGTATGCAGGATTCCTCCATTTGCTCCTCCTATTCTCGTTACCTGAGTAAGGGACTACTCTGACTTCAGCTGGAAAGAAGGATAATTGAAAGTCGTGAAGCCCGCATTACTGTAAATACAGCTCATGCTGTGCGCAACTAAGCGTACGCTTGGAATGTGCATTCATTGCACATTAATGAAACACGCGAAGCTCTTAGATTTGACGTCTGAACAGTATAGTGGCAGTCTTTCTGGATGAGAAGAAAAATGTCGCCCGTTGCTGTTTTCGGCTAATATGAATCGTATACTACAATCGTCACTACCGCAATGTCAGTCTTTTCTAATAGTAAGAAGGAATTTAGAGCAGCAACTGAAATTTGGTTTACTAAACTACCACATACGCAAAATAAAAATAAAGTGAAATCGCCACGTGCTACGATAACACCCTGTAAGCAGCGTATCGTCAATTCAGAAACAAAGCCTGAATATTCTCCTGAGTAATAGCATTCCATAAAACGAGTGTGTGTTCAAACAACATGAATACTCACGAAGTACCACCTTTTGAACAGGTTTTTTGGCAGGACATTGAGGAAGCAAGCGATTACTGCAGTGCAGAATAGTCGAGTAGTAGGACACGAGGAGAAGTGTTACACTCCGCAAATATTTTTGAAGCTCTTTGTCCTGATCTGTTACAAATCGATTACTATTGTAACACCTTTTTTTCCTTGGAGAAAGGATGTCGAATCCGCGGCCCCCACACAACACCGTTTTACAACTAGCCTTTGTAAATGTACCAGATTTATTTAATGAGTTACTTCAATTTACTGGCGATTTAAAATATTTTCGGGGTACTAACCCAGAATCGATTTTTCTGCACTGATACCAGGACAGATACAATTCTATAACACTGTATGCTTGTCAACGGCTTTCCATTGTTGCTATCTTTGCTGTGGATATTCCATAATACCGGTTGAACTAAAATTGCGTTTTACATAATTCACGTGGACGTGCGAATCGTTTCTTTTCTATTCCTTGTTTCCGTGTACCGGAAAGCTGCAGTGCGAACGACAGTTGGTGTATCGTATCTGCCAACACGTTCTAGTCGCGCTGTTTAAGTTGAACTTGCGAGCTCCTGACTTACGTTCCGCTTGTTTGCCCAGTCAGCGCGTCCCGGGCCTGAGTTTGTTCTCGCTTCCTCCTAATTGTTTTTGTAGTCACTTCGCACTCAGAGGTGTGTGCTGGGCGTGCGAGAGAAGGCAAGGTTTTGTGGAGGCCGCGCGCCGGTCTGCGCCTGCGCGCCTCCAGTGGAGCCGCCGCCCTCACTTGCTTGTGTCTGCCTAAAAACGACGCCTGCGTTTCACTTATTTTCATCCCGAGGCACCACTGGTGACTGGAGGGCACGGAGACGCAGATAAACCACGTCACCGTTTATCTAAAATGTGCTCTCGTCACAACTCACGAATTTCTCAACGGATCAGGCTGTTCGGTGAGAATCGAGAGGTGTTCAGATTTCATAATCCTTCCAAAGTTAATGTTCGTTTCACCTCTGAAAGAAAATGAAGAAAAACTCTATCGTTAGGTCCTAATTCTTTACTTATGACGCTATTCAGTAATCAAAAACTTCTGGTTATGTGGTATCAATAAAGGACACGAAATACTCATTTATTTTACATAACTTGGAATCGAGCTATAGGTGAAGAAAAAAATCTGAACATGATGACATTTGGAACAAGTCATGTCTACAACAAGTATCTCCTGAGTATCATTGAGAGCTACAGAAAAGACTACTTACCTTACAGAGTGTGTTTGCCTTACGTCTCTAATGTCCACGTCTTTGACCGGTTTTATGTATTGCTACCGAGGTCCCTCCCTACACTGTTTTTAATTGCAATAAACCGTAGTTTTTTGCAATAGTCCAAAGACAAGCATGTTTATTGTGTGTCACGGACCTTACCTATCTCATAAAATCATTTTGATCGTCTAGTGTTTCCTTAGAAGAAAGGCGTTTGCTACTTAATACAAAAACAATTCCTCGATTCCTTTGGTCTTAGTTTGACTTGAACTAACAGAGACCAAGTAGCTGAGCAGATGGTTCGAGATTTGTTCTGTAGGCTAGTCTTGTACATTACTTGTCCGAAAGTAGCAGAGATACTTGGACTCGGCAGTATCTCCATAACTTTTGCCCAAGCGATAACTCAACTCGAAAAATTCTGGACACATCCTTTAAATTAAACAGTAGATCTCATCCGTACAAGGATGTGAAATTTTTACAGTTACGTAAATCCTACTCATCAGGATATAGCGTAGCAAGTGTGATGCCAAGGGATATACAGTAGATCGAATGACGTATCCTAACATTCTGCGCAACAGATGAAGTTAAAACACTGTTAAGGTTAACTGATACAACAGAAATCGTTTATATTACACAGCTATCATTGTAATACAAAGCGGCAGCTGAGATTCTAGATAAATACAAATACGCTTCTGTCAAGACAGAATATTGATGATGCTACTCCGAGGTGCTGTAAGACTTTATTTACAGAAGGACGCGAAATGAAAAAGCCGCGTTTGTATCATTGATGTATTATTACGAAGCTCATCTGGTCAGCGTCTGCAATCCTACTTTATTTATGTATTGATGATTTTCCTTGCAGGAGCTAGTGACTTCCTTCACACAGTGATGGTAATCGGTGGAAGAAACAGTTTCCTGTATACCGACGAACCCAAGGACTACCGGAGTTCTGTGATATAGAAATATTGTTAAGAGTTTACAAGATAGAGCCTAGATCTCCAGTTTATGTGCTTCAGCCACTCTTGTTGGTTATGTTTGTAACATTCTCAATTCAGAGTGGCAAATAAAACCAGTGATACCAAACGTACACGCTGTGTTCTAAAGCTCATGTCTCATGATTGCAATCTATGTTAAGCTGGACAGTTCGGAAAACATCACCTGCTACCTAAGTGTACTGAATTTGTCATGCTCTGAATCTCCACATCGTCTGTGCCCTTCGCTAGCGCTTCTTCCGAGGTCAAATCGTATTCTAGGTACGTTGACGACCTGACACGGCCCTCAGAAAATGGCCACTCTACCTTGCCTGGCAGTTAGCAATTCACAAAATCTGAGCCTGGACTGCAAAAGCGAGACGGAAGCGCACCAGGCAACTCTTGGGGTCGCCGCCTCTAAGTATAGTAACTCCTACTTCGGCTGACAGTCCGCCTGCTTAGCTGGGTGGTAACGTGCTCGCCTCGTGGGCCCGGGTTAGATTTCCGGCCGGGTTGGAGATTTTCTCCGTTCGGGGGACTGGGTGTTGTGTTGTCCTCATCATTATTTTATCCTCATCACCGGCGCGCAAGTCGCTCAGTGAGGCGTCGAATGAAATAAGACTTGCACTTGGCTTCCGAACTTCCCCGAATAGGGGCCTCCCGGCCAACGATGCCATACGCTCATTCCCATTTCTTTGGCTGACGATATCTAAAAATGGCTCTGAGCACTATGGCACTCAACTGCTGTGGTAATCAGTCCCCTAGAACTTAGAACTACTTAAACCTAACTAATCTAAGGACATCACACACATCGATGCCCGAGGCAGGATTCGAACCTGCGACCGTAGCAGTCACACGGTTCCGGACTGCGCGCCTAGAACCGCGAGACCACCGCGGCCGGCGACGATATCTACCGCCAAGAGTTGACTATGTACTTTACAAACACGCCGAGAGAATGCCGAAGAGGGGCAGTTTAGCGTCTCACTCTTCCCAAACAAAATGTGTTGTGCGCCTAGCGAGGTGGTGCCGTGGCTAAGAAGTTAGGCTCGTATTCGGAGAAAATGCGATTCGAAGCAACCGGGTGCTTTCGGTTCTATGTCGAAAAGATTTAATTCCCCGTTTCTTGTGGCCTCAATGTCCTCTGGACTAGGGAGTTAAAACGTACATGCTTCTTCTAATGCGTCTACGTTAATAAGACGTTAAACTCTGACCACCAGAGTATACCACATTGTCTCGTCAGCTACTATCTGAACTTGCACACATCTGCAAGTATGTAAATAGTATGCTGTATACGATTTTAATTGGATATGATTTTTTTCTTTATTTTCCTTGCATTATCCCGTATCTTCGCAGGCGTGGTGTTTAATCTAGAGTTGGCAATGTTAGTGGCAGAGGTTCGGCGGATGCTGTTTCTGTCGCCGCCACTTCCCCCTTGGTGGAAACTGTGTGTCCAAACTGTTGCGTCTTGTGCTGCCGATGTGAAAGGACGAGAATGTTTGGAAATGCTTGCGAATCGTGTAACTGAGGTGGGACGTGGGTTCCAGCTCAGTGGTCAACTAATCAGTTGTGGTAAACGGTCAAAAAACCACGTCCAGGCTGGCGGGCACACCGGCACTCTTCGATCCGGGACCGATGCGCCTCCCCCAATTCCGGAAGCGGCGTGCTAACGTCCGCAGCTGTCTGAGCGCGTGGAGTAATTTGGATGTCTTAGTTATGAGACGGTCCGATAGAAGCTTGGAATATAAAGCTTTTCGGAAGGCAACACATACGGACAGATATTTACATAAAAATTCTAATCATCATCCACAACAAAAAAGGGGTGTCATAAAAAGTATTGTCGATCGAGCGCAACGGATATGTACACCTGAACATTTGGATGCTGAAGTGAAACATCTGAAGCAGGCTTTTGAAAAAAACGGCTACTCAGAAAAAGAGATAAATAGAATTTTGCGTCCAAGGAACAGAAGACCAAAAGATAAGAATGAACCACAACGACAGAAAAATACAGTAGTTCTCCCTTTTATTAAAAAGTAACAAATCGGATCGGTAAAATTTTACGAAAACATGACATAACACCGGTCTTCAAACCAACAAAGAAAATAAGTACTACGATCTGTGAAGAATAAACGCCCTCCTCTGTCGACATGTGGTGTGTACAAAATTCCATGTACCTGTGGGAAAGTTTATATTGGTACTACCAAAAGAAGCGTAAATACGCGACTGAAAGAGCATAAAAGTCTTTGTCGACTTGGAAAAATAGAAAAATCAGCTGTAGCGGAACATGCTCTTCAACCAGGAAACCACCAAGCGAAGTTTTCTGATACCGAAGTTTTATCTACAACGTTAAATTACTATCCACGCCTATACAGAAAGCTATTGAAATTTATAAACATCACGATAATTTTAATAGGAAAGAGGAGGCTATGAAACTCAGCGATATATGGACAGTGGCTCTAAAAAATTGCTAACAATTTTTATCTTGACAAGGTGGTAATCGATAGTCAACCTTATCTTTGCTATGGATTATCACTGCTCATCACGTGTCACCTGAACCACGCCCCCCTTTCTGACAATATATAAGTCGCTCTGACACCCGACCAATCAGTCGGCAAGACTCAGCGGAGCAGCGCCTCTGAGGAAGTCCAGCCCAGTCCTGGACGAAACGTAAGGAGCAGAAAAAGTTCTTGGACCACGACCTCACACCCGGAAAGTATATCAACAGCCGGAGCCTGATTAGCTGGAGCATCAGTAGCCAAGGCAGCCAACTTACTGAATGTTTCAAGAGCGACTTTTTCAACAGACTTGACAACCTACACAAAACACGGGAAGACATCATCGTATAAACGTTGTAGTGGGCGCAAATCAAAACTAATAGACAGAAATCGTTGTAGGCTAACACGAATTGCGTCAAAACAACACAAAACTACGGCGGCCTAAGTGACTGCAGAGTTCAGTAGCAATCTTCGAGACCCCGTATCTATCGGCACTGTCCGCCGAGAACTCTATAAAGCGAATCTTACGGGCGAGCCGCTATACCGAAACCATTAGTGACGACATCCGACTCATTAGAGTGCAGACTCCGGAGCAGAAGCGTAAAACATGGTGTCAGGGGCATAAATCCTGGACGTCTCATTAGTGGAAACAAATCATTTAGTCCGACGAGTCGACGTTTTCGTTATTTCCAATATAGGGCCGGGTTTACGTCTGGAGAACGCCAAAAGAAGCCTGCAATGCTGATTACTTGATTTCGATGGTTAAGCACGGAGGTGGAAGTGTGATGGTGTGGGCAGCCGTATCATGATATACTCTTGGTCCCATCATTACTCTCAAAGGCTGTGTAACAGGCAACGATCATATTAACATTTTAGATGATCAAGCGCACCCCATGATTCAGATATTGTTCCCCAACAATGATGCCATATTTCAGGATGATAATGCACCCATTCACACAACCAGGAAAGTGCAATCGTGGTACGAGGAGCATGCAACTGAACGGCAGCGTCTTCCGTGCTCAGCACAGTCCCCGGACTTGAACATAATCGAACCCCTGTGAGCGGTATTAGAGTGCAGACTCCGGAGGAGATTTACGCCTCCCTCGTCATAATAGGACTCAGAAGAGGTGCTGATCAAAGAGCGGCATAACATTCCACCGAAGACTGTACAATCATTGTATGCCAGTATTCCAAGAAGAATCGCAGCTGTATTATGGGCAAATGGGGGTCCAACCTCTTACTGATAAGCCAATTCCAAGTCAGTACAGGTGATCACATTATTTTGCCTATCCTTTGTATATGTGTAGCTCCGATGTGTAATGCAGCACATAATAAAAATTACTTGACCTGTCACAATAATGTGTAACTTCTCTTTTCAAGTCCGCTCATACAGTCGGCTCTTGGACTTCGGCGGCGACGGCAATCTGTGGCAAAATGCACCGTTTGCTTGACGCGTCCGCAATTCATGTTACTCTGTTCCATGCTGACTGCAGTTTGGCAACCTCTGTTGTCGAGGGAGTAATAAAAGAAACATAAAGCTTGATGACTTCGGCGCTATGTATACGATATGTGAACTGCTATGACTGAGGGAAACCTGAACATAAAGTACTACAAGTTTTGGGAGTCCTAGTTACTGATTCCCAAGTTTCTGCAGGACAATGCCCGACCAGTCCGCATTCTTGGAAGAACGACCAGTACCTGACATTAACACGCCTGTGATATGGTTCGTAGGCATGGAAGTTCCACAAGAACATATTCACGTTCCCTTTGCTTCCAGGCTATTTTTGCAGCAACGTAGGTGCTTCACGCCATACTGAAATCTGTCATGTTGGCCTGAGAAAGTAGCATGTTGGAAAGCATACCGTGTGAATAAGGATGGTATTGCTTCCAAAATAGAATTTGACAAAATAACGTCAAAACTCAGTGCGCCGACGAATTCTGGCTTTGTTATCTAATGATGGCTGACTACCTTTTTCAGATAAAGTTACTTTCGCGAACAACTGGAAAACAGACGACCGCTGTCAAGGTCCTTTCTGTTTTGTTTTTAGTTTTGAATACAAACTAATAAAAATATGTTGGAGGAGGTTGGGGAAATTTGACACACTTAGGAGAATTTTTATATTAATCAAAAGATTATATTCTTAAAATTATGGCATTTGTTCCTAGGTTTTCATCCGCATGTCCATAACTCAGTGTTAAGTTGTATAACTTCTGGGTTACTCACTTCTGTATGACGCGACAACTGCCCCAATTTTTGCATTGTACTATTTTGCCGGACATACCACTATAAACTATACAAATAATCATGAAGTCCAGTGCTGAACGCGGGCAATCAAACTTGAGAAACTCACTACTTTCGTAAACCTATACACGTAAAAAATTACGTTGACTGTCCCAGCCACTGCATTCTCAATGGCTCCATTACGGGTATGATACGCGTCTCTACCTAACTTCTATGTATTTTTAAGTGTCTTCGCCCACTGAAGAAACTTATTGTTTTGAATTAGCATCCATACGAGCTCGTTATTCAAGTTATATGGTTTAAATACCGTTTTCTACGACTATAATAAAAGTCTCATCGAAATCAAATACTTTTCGCTTTATTTTAAAGCATCTTCTGTGGTCACTGTAAAATATGGTTCTTCTTATAATTTTGTTCGCTAGCATCATGAAAAGTTTTGATACTTTAAGTTATCACGATAAAGAGTTTTAATATTAATCGATATTCACAGTTTTGTTGTCCATTTCTTAAGTCATTCTTTCCGTTCTTGTACAGACATACGATAGATTTTAGCACACAGGACTGTTACTAAGACTACGCATATTCACGTTTTTTAGTGCCATTTCGTGTGCTCTTTTAATAGTTCGGTATGCGTTCGTATTTTAGTTCCACTTGCAGGAGGGGCACGCGGGGGATGTAGCAAGCGCGCGCTCGTGTGTGTGTGTGTGTGTGTGTGTGTGTGTGTGTGTGTGTGTGTGTGTGTGTGCCTGTAATGGGAGCAAATATGTCCTAACTTTAGTGGTGTAAATTCTCACTTTACGACGGTACAATGGTAGGTGATGAGGGTGAGGATATTGGCTCACACATGTTTTATTAGTTTAAATAACGTTTGATTGTAGATGTTTGCTTAGTCATTTGAGTGTTTATTTTTATTGTTATTGCGTTTTGAATTTGGAAGTTCTCATGTACGGTTAGTGTTCTGCAAATGTAGAATGGTTGGTGCCGAATTTGCATGCCCTTTTACCATCTTCATACCTGTTCTGTTGGTCTTCCCTAAGTATAGTTTCCTTGGCTTCGAGTTATTGTCGTCAATCATGTTCTCCAAATCTACCTTTGATCATGGTAAACTGTTGACTATTATAATTCGTACGTTTTGTAATAATAGTGCATGTTTTTTTCTTCGTACTTTTTTACATTGCTATCCGATTTTCGTACTTTCTTTGACCATCTCTTTCTGTTCTTAAATTTTTAGCACATCTTTGCATAGTGAAGCCGTCCACACACAGACTCTACTGATGAACGATTTGATTAAGCACGATGATGATGAAACTGCGAGAAAGTGTGAAATCCGCCATTTACAATCCTTGACTCACTTAGACAACGGTGCGGTGAACGAGAGCGCTGTGCCGCCAGTCTCCTGGCTTCCCCCAAAGGTGGCTGATCGGTTTGCAGGTGAAACATTAGCAGAAGACAATTATGGTTACGGCTGAAACCCCATAACTTTATGGAGCTTAAGCCACGACTTCGGCAAGTGAGTATCTGTAAGAGTTTCTCAAACAAACAGGCAGCTAACCTATTGAATGCTGTTTCTCGAGGTACTAGGTAGATGGTTAGTTTTGTCATTTTGCCGGCCCATGTGGCCGAGCGGTTCTAGGCGCTACAGTCTGGAACCGCGCAGCCGTTACGGTCGCAGGTTCGAATCGTGCCTCGGGTATAAGTAGTTCTCAGTTCTAGGGGACTGATGACCTCAGATGTTAAGTCCCATAGTGCTCGGGCCCATTAGAACCATTTTTTTGTCGTTTTGTGTGTTCAGTGTTTGGAGAATGAGACAGGCTTATTGTATTAGAGGGTCTTCTTGTCGGTATCTGTTGATATTTGGAAAAGCCTAAGGAGTCCATCGGCTTATGTGACGTTTATCGCCGATGTATACGTCTCGTTCGGTACGAGCAAGCCTTCAGAGGAAGAAAGGTTGCAGTTAACGTCGCGCTTACACTGCTTCTTTCGACATTGTGGTCAGATGTGTTTCGTTCTCGAAAGAGAGGAATATCTCTAGATCCGCTGTTAAAAACTCTTTCGCGCTGTAGGACAACGTCATTTCCATGAACTCCACAACAGCACCACGATACAAGGAACCACGGACTGGTGGGCGCGAATGCCTGCAGTGCGGTAGTGGGTGGTGAGCTTCATAGGCGGAGAACAGAATGATTGCTGGAACGTATGCTGCCGCTGTACACGCGGCTGAGCACAAAACAAACTTTTTCTGTTAGCGTCGTGAGGTCTTAGGTATTGTGGAGGCTGCAGCGCAACAGCCGAGCGAGGTGGCCGGCGCCTTTGACTGCATGGACGAGGGGAGGGGGGAGTCGCGGGACACCCAGCGTACTGGAGAGATTTAATTTTCTGATGGCGACAAAGTTTGACTTTCTTCGAGAAAGAGCTTTCACAGAAGTTGACCAAGCAGCAGGAGTCGGGGATGTTTCACCGGCGATGATACCTGCTGGAGTGCAATATGTTTCCCATGTTTCCCTTTATTGCACTGTCACTCTCATCTCACAGCCATTCGAGCAATAAGAGATACAAATACAGGCTGACGCACATACCTATTAATTGACGTAACATCGAAACTGTAGAGGTAAGTACTAAAAGCAATAATATTGAAAGAAAATTTATTCGTGCAGGAGCCGTTTATGGCTTCTTGCGTGAGGTCTTGTCAGAGTGACTGTTGTAGATTAAAAAAATAACGCATACATTATTTGCTCTTTCCGAGTTCATGGATTAGGATCGCCTACGTGTGCTGCCTGAGTCAGTGCCAGCAATGTGGCAAAATAATAAAGTGTGAGAATATTTTAAAAAGGTGTACTCTAGCAGTTTTACTTACTATTTTGTTTTTCTAGGAGGAGGTGGTGCAGCGGTTAAGGCACGGAATTGGCGTTTTGGAGGAGGTAAATTGAAAATCCTCGTCTGGGCCTCAAGATTTGGGTTTTCGTAGTTTCCTATAATTGGAAACAAGTAAATGCTGCGATAGGCTCACTGAAAAGTACACGTAATGCATGCTCATACAGAGCTCCGCCTGTAATAGCGCAGTAGTCGACTGCACTTGAAACATAAACTTCTTATCGTACTTCGATCTTAAGGCTTCCTGTAAGTCTAACGGCATCAAGTCGGCCGAATATAGTCGGAAACAAAGTACCTCGAGACTTGCTGGCAGACTGCTCCCAACGCCGTTTCCACTGCTGGAAGCAGTCTTTGTACTCGTCTTGCTGGATCGCGCGAAGCGCCGTCTGCGAATTTTCTTTTATCTCGTCTATGGTGCACTTCTTCGTCCCTCAGACGGGGTTTTCAACTTTTGAAGTAAACAATGTCCGCAGGTGTCACGTCTGGAGAGTTCAAAATGGGTCAAATGGCTCTGAGCACTATGGGACTCAACTGCTGTGGTCATTAGTCCCCTAGAACTTAGAACTACTTCAACCTAACTAACCTAAGGACATCACACACATCCATGCCCGAGGCAGGATTCGAACCTGCGACCGTAGCAGTCGTACGGTTCCGGACTGCGCACCTAGAACCGCGAGACCACCGCGGCCGGCGTCTGGAGAGTGAGGAGGATGCAGCAGTACAGTGATATCGTCTTTTGTGCAGTAGTTACCCACCAACAGGGATGAATGTGCAGGTGCGTTATCATGATGCAGGAGCCATGAATTATCTCGCCACATTTCAGGCTGTCTCACTTTTTCTTCCGGATATCGTAGCACGTCCCGATAGTACCACCGATTAACAGTTTGTCCCTGTGCGCGAGTTCGTGATGAACTAATCGTTCAAAGTCAAAGAAAAGTATCAGCATTGCTTTGAAATTTGACCTGGCGAGCTCTTTTGGTCTTGAAAAACCAAACCGCGACCCATTGTGAAGACAACCTTGCTCTCCACATCTTAACCATAGACCCACGTCCCCTCAACAGTTATGATTCTCTTAAGGAACGTCTCATTCCCTATTGCACCATCTAAAAGCTAGTCACAAATTGCGAGTCGAAGGTCTTTCTGGTCTTGACTCGTCAGCTGTGGGACGAACTTGGCGGTAACACAATGCAAGATTTCATGACATGATCCAACTGAAATGTTACAGTCTGCTGCAATCTCTCGGACAGTCAGTCTTTGACGGACACGGACAATTTCATTGATGTTCCTGACATGAGCGTTGACGGTAGAGGTCGAAGGTCGTAGGTCGTCCTCAACGAGGGCAATCTTTAACTTACGTCTGGTCATTTTAAAACCGCGTGAACCATTTAAACACAGAGTACAGCTTAAGCACTCATCACCGTAGGCTTCCTGCATCATTTGGCGCGGCTCTGCAAAAGTTTTGTTGAGTTTCACGCAAAATTTAATGGAGGCGCATTGCTGCTCTAAGTCTGCCATCTCGAAATTCGCAAACTGGGTGACACAACAGTCTATTCAACATAGTAACAGACATACGACAATGAAACTTACGGCAGTAGACATTAAAAGACAGGCGTGTGCAACGCTGCCAGCCGCATTTCGCTCCAGCACACCACTGGAACGAAGTTACGAATGCCCCGAAAGTTTTTGAACAGGCCTCACATAAGGGATGTAACCTGTGACCGACCACACTCAATTTGCTTATTGAGAAGATCAATGCTGAGTCAGCAGTTGCCCTTACTCTCAGCGAACAATGACCATGTTGTTTCTGGCGGACCAGTAGATGTCAGTGCAAATTGTGAGCCGTACAGCAAAATTTTGGAAAAAGATAAATGATAAATGTTTTCCTTTTTGGTTTTTATAAAAATATTGTATTTATTCCGTGAAAATAATGAAAAAAAATTGACTTCTTAAATTTTGTGTAACAGAACATTAAAAAGTTCACAATCAGAAAGATACAGAATTTACCGTTTTTCAGTCTTCTTCTTTTTGCATCTCGTTTAGTAGTGGGTCCATTTTTTCAAAATTTTGCAAAATTTATTCAATGATTAACTTACTGGCTGGATGCCATTCCTGGTGACACAGTAGTGAAGCTAAAATAAGGGAGGGAAGTCGTGGGCGCCTTCAGTGTGTCGATTGTTGTTCTTTGTGTTACCTTATTTCTGATGTTCCTGTATCGTGTTCTCTAAAGCGGAATTTGCGGATCAGCACAGCATTTGGCTAAACGAGCGTGGGAAACCACCTCAAAACCACATTCTCGCTGCCCAGTGCACCAACCCAAGGTCGTTAATGCGCCGCCTTTTTCGTTTCGGGTTTTCCACACCTTCTGGTCTTCCGAGCTAGCGCATTGCGGTTGTCTTACAATACAAAGTGCAATTTTCTTGTTTGTTGATAATTTGAACACAAACGAATCGGTGCTGATGAGCGGAAACACAATGACGCACCACTGAACCTTATATGTCGTCTAATAGCTCGTGCTCTGCGATAATATGAGAAAGTCCTCCTGTGAAGTGAACAAAAGACAAGAATAAGGACACCTGTAAACTGATGAATAGTTAGTCTTAGTTTTGTAACGAGTCTTCAGTGATAATCTGCTCCTCGCACCACCCCAGTGAAAGACTTCTGAGAAAAGGACAGTTGGGTACTGCGAATGACTTTCACTCGCCGTGTCTGCTTGCAGTCGCGTTCACGTGAGCGCAACTCAAGGGTCATATGCGCATTTATCCAAGGCAACGCCATTGGTGTCAGGCTCATTTCTCTGTCCGCTCTGGAGCCATTTAGCCTGTGGACCCTTCAAAGGAGACGGAGGCAAGGTTCTACCGCTTTCACGTTAGTCAGAGTAAATACGTCGCTTCCAGGATTAATTTATATGTAGTCAACGGCGGAACGATCGGGCTAAGTACATAATCTCGTTGGCCAGTTAAATGATGGCCAGTAATGATTGTGAAGATTAAGCAGTCACATTCTCGCTGTGAAATATAGAAGTGCCTACCCCTCTCGGATGCCTCTACTCACGGTATAACACACGATAGATAATGAAACGGCCCGAAAAATGTGAATTGACTTTGGAGTTGCGGGATATACAGCGCTCGCACCGTGCGAGTGAGTTAAAAAAGCACATTAGGCGATATATTCTTCTCAGCAGCACGGCACATTTCCAGCTGCTGGTGTCGGAAATGTTTACACTGAATGTATTCCTTCATCCCACTCAGATGAACAGCAAAGGGTATCTACGCATAACGTACAACCGCTTGTTCGCCTGAAGTAGCTGCTTGAAGCAACCGCTTGTAACAAGATATTTGGCCGCATGTATAGAATTCTCTGAAGACACTAGGGTGTCTGTCATCAACTGCATATTGAGTATCTACAATACACTGTAAAGCCTGATGTACACGCCGTGTACTGCTGCTTTGGCCCATTTTAATTAAAACTAGGCGACGGCTGAGGCGCGTCTGCAACCTCTTCGTCTATCGACCGTGAAACCTAAAGTTTCTGTCTTCGACTGTGGAGTGGTGGTCGATTAGAATGCCTGCCCCACATTTACATTGTGTAGTGCACTCCATCCCACGGAGAGTCGCCGCTGTCAACAGAATTGACTTGTAGATTCGAAATTAAAACTTTTTTACGCGAAACTTGCTCATCGAGATTTAGGTTGGGTGTTCCATACAGATTATTAGCGGCTTTAATGAAGGTCAGGCAGCACCATGCCTGCGCATTACAAGCGTAACGGCCACAGCGAGGCGATATTCCAAAAGTTACAAGTATGCTAACCCACACGAATGTGTGATTTCTTAAAGTGCTCATTTTTTTAAAATTAATCCCAATGAACTGTTGCGAGTAGCTTGATCATTTACCTGATGATCTTACACGTTAGCTTTTACTCTTCGTAAATGCCTCAAAGCCAGTCGTAATGTAGCACATTCGCTAGAGTCTCGCGTCATTTTGATAAAGTATGCATGAAACAGCAGGTGAGATGTTTGTTGTTTTATAACGGTGTGACACTGTCAGACAATTAAAAGCATTCGTAAAACGACTACGAGATCGCGTGCACTTAATCGTTTAGAGAAGATTTCATAAAAATTGAATCAACTGTGTACCACCAGTTGTCAGCAGCAATATCGCTGATACACTATGAGATCAAAAGTATCCGGACACCCCCAAGAACATACGTTTTTCATATTAGGTGCATTGTACTGCCACCTACTTCATATCAGCGACCTCAGTAGCCATTAGACACCGCGAGAGAGCAGAACGGGGCGCTCCGCGGAACTCGGACTTCTAACTTTGTCAGGTGATTGTGTGTCACTCGTGTCATACGTCTGTAAGTGAGATTTGCACACGCGTCATAATAAATCTTTTATTATAATTGTGTGGGAAGGAAACAAAAGTAGCGGCGTCGAGATTCGATCCAAAGATATCGCTCGTGTGAAACTAACCGCTTACTCCCTCGGCTACGGACTCTTGGAATACTAGCGGCCGTACAAAGTATAAAAGTACGCCAAAATTTCTCCAACTCCATAGTCTCGAAATCGGTTGATGGTTACGTCCTCCTGTTTACATATGTTGAAGTCCTAGTACTTTCCTTCACACCCTGTCAATATAGATGAAATCGGTGACGAGGCTTCATGGAGTCCCCTTGTAAGTAACAGCAAAATACAAAAGTCGTACCTAAGTGCACTGACACAATACAAGTTTAGAGTACGGCTACTTGAGCGTAACAGCTCACTTTATTTCACGTTTTGTTAGTGTCGAAAGTACGAAATACATTTGCTAAACATAGCTTCAGATGTAAAATGTAAATGTCGTGTGACCGGCCTCCCGGTGGGTAGACTGTTCGCCGGGTGTAAGTCTCTCGGTTTCTTACGCCACTTCGGCGACTTGCGCGTCGATGGGGATGAAATGATGATAAGGGTAACACAGCACCCAGTCCTTGAGCGGAGAAAATTTCCGACCCAGCCGGGAATCGAACCCGAGCCCTTAGGATAGAAATTCTGTCGCGCTGACCACTCAGCTACTGGGAGCGGACAGGTTCAGATCAGTTCGGCATGCAATGAGCAACTGAAGCCATTAGCGTGACTAATAAACCAAAAAAAGTCAAAAATTATCTGCAGGGTGGAACACACTTTGTAGTTAACCAAACGGCTAAGGAGACTTGTAATTCAAGAGTACAATCAAACTGTTTCAGATCAACTGAATAACTGTTAGGACGACACGATGTAACATGACGAAATTATCCTGTAATATATTTACAAATTAATTTATAAACATCCAAAATAAAAAAAAACGAATAGGGACAATCTGAATAGCAACGCCATTAGTTCACCGTATGCCGCTCACGTTGGCTTCGAAAGAAGCGAATTGAGAAAACATTCAGATTCACAAAAACGTATCAGCACACTCAAACTCCATACGGACACACACCCATAAATCACAGCACAGAGGCTGTAAGTAACTACGTACACGTGTAGCTCAACCACGATTGTGCAAGTGGCTCAACTGTTTTACGTAAAATTGATTAAAACAAGCTGTTTAGTGCAGTGCAGCGTGAAACATTTTTTCATTTCAGCAAAGTAATGAAATAACAATTCTAGTAAATATGAGCAATCTTTCAAATCCATATTCTATAACTGCAAGGACGAATACTTAACTTTTCAGCATAGAAGAACTCATTCAGTGAATACGAACAGAGTAACGTTGGAACACACAGGCTTTACTAAACATCTGCAGTTTTCATAAAGACTGAATCTAATTGAGTTGTTCAGGTTTAAGAAAAAGCTAGAAGATAGGCCATCTTGTGACTTTTTCAGGTTTTTTGGTGGATCTGTTGCGAATACACTTCTGGGTTGGCGGCCTGTAACATTTTCTTACACGCGGCTTGTAGCGGTGACTGGCGTAACCCCCAGAACTATGTCCAACAGTTCCTTCGAAGAAAATGTATGTAACTAGGACGATATCCAGCGGCAAACTCGAAAAGTGTATTTGAAGGCCAGGCATTATCCGGAGTTGCAGAAACAAAGCCGGTGTGTTACCAGAGATCATCTCATGAAGGAGCGCCACTCGGCTGCTCTAGCCTCCGAACTGCGGGCACGCCGTCACTCGTTTCAACTTCATAGACTTGCTTTTGCATCAGCTTCAGCATCTGTAACAGTGCATCCATCACGCTATTTTGCTTAGCGAATGTCTGTTCTTGTTGACCGCTGGTACGGTGACTTCACTGTATATCGTCTCACGTTGCTGGTTTCTTACACACACACACACACACACACACACACACACACACACAAACACACTAGATGGCGTTACAGCCTAATCGGTTACCTCTACAGGCCAGTCGGCCCGTTTATCAACAGTAGTATCGATATTATACCGAATGAGGTCGAAAACATTTCATGTATGAGACTTACAGGAAGACCTCTCTCTTCAATCTTGGTTGTTGGTTTAATTTTTGGTAGTAATGTGGTCAGTACCCCTTAACTGCCATCTCTCCAAATGCTCTGTTGAGTAACTAACGTTTTACTTACTATTCGCTTCTGGAATAGTGAGTTTTTGTGTGCTTTGGTTACTCCTGTACATGAGCAGAAACTATATATTAAGGGGGCTTGAATACGTGGAAATATGTGCACCCAGTACCGTTAGTGCTGTCACGGCATTTGGGTTAAGTGATTTAGGGAAACCGTAACAAATTTGCGGCAGTTAATAAAGGACCGATGGTCAGGAAATTAAGTTTATCGGCTTTATAGTCGGGCTCATTATCAGTAATGATTCAGAAATGTTCTTCCTGACTAGGTTCGGACACCATGTTAGTAGCTTTCATAGAAAGCGGATCATTTAGGATTAAGATAAATGTTACCGCACAAAAAGAACAGCAAAAGCGTTAAGTAGTAATAACAGAAACTGAGCAACAATTTTCTCTGTTAGAGGTGAAAACAAAGCTTTAAGCCTTGAGTTTCAGGTGCTCACCACTCCTGCCACGACTATTACGATACAAATCACACAGTAACATTTACATGTCCCACAGAACTACTAAAGGTGAGGCATAGAGGGGTGTAAAGCTGTGATGGAGCCCTGCTGTCAGTTCGTCACAAGTCTTTTCGTTAAGGTCAACTGCAGGTTGTACAGAACCGATATTAGCCACCTACCTTAGTGACAACTGTTCTTGTATGATCATTCCATTTTACGTCCTTGCAAAGTGGTTCATCAGTTGTCGATAGATGTTGGTACTTCTGAGAGGAGATGGAAAAGATCTCTGTACATCTACGGAATTAGAAAACGCTGATAGTGACACTCCTGTATGGCGGTTTGTCATCTTTAACGATTTGTCTTTCAAGAGTTGTTCTTCGTTTGCTGCTTTTTTGTCACTTTAGTCGATATCGTTGTCTAATAGCACAAGTAAATTGAGCGACAGTTGTCGCTGACGGAATAATAAGTGGTCACCTTTCTGAAAGCTTGCTATAAATAATTTTCCAAAAATATAATTTAGTAACACACAGCACTGCAACTGTTTCCACTTACTACCGTCTAAAAAGATCGCAAGATATCTCCTATTCACAATTTTTGCCTCAGTGCCGTCGGATGAGATTCACTACACGACAGCTCATATCTTCGAGTTCATGGCGCACATTCCCAAGGTACAGACCTATGTGAATGATAGAATGTCTTATTAGATGAGGAATCGTAAACTGTTGCAGGATCTCAAAGCCCCGTGTAAGAACACGTAAAGGAATCTATTGTTTTTTCTGTAGATCCGATGTTGCACACATCTGCACTGTTAATCGTACACTGTACTGCCATCGGTATCCTAACAAGCCTTCCATAGGTTCGCAAGTAACAGTCGTGGATGGCCAGCGCAAGCAACGGGGACGTGGCTGTCCGGCGCGTCATGCAAATGCCGGACGGCCTGCATAATGCGAACACGACGCCCGCCGCGAGTTACGGCTGCTGACCTCGCCCGGCTGCAGCAGCGCGGCAGGTGCCAGCAGAGATGAGTGGAGCTGCGGTAAAGACAAGGTCAGCGTACGGGACGGCGACTAATTTTAAAAACTTACGGAGAACGAGAACGATCCGTCTACTGTGGCCTCAGTAGTAACGAACGACAGCCTCTCTTGGATGCTGTTGCAAAAACCTGAAACACTTCCGAGATGGTAAAGACAACCAACAGGGTCCAATAGTGGGTCTGGCATCTGGCAGTGACGGTACGAAGACGTTCTTTGGATGATGACAGAAGGCGTTGCCGAGTACAGGTGAAACCAAGCATTGCACAGACCAAATTACGAACAGACTTTCTTTTCACCCATTGTATAAGCAAATTCTTATTAGAGAGGGAATTTCATGCGACAGTCGAAAGCGCTGTGCCTATCAACGTATTAAAAAATTAAATCAAGAAAACTTTATCGGTAAGGTAGCTGCGTTACAAAGCTATCAATTACATTAACAGATAATAGTCGTGGTTGGAAAACAAAATTTCAGGGATCGTGTAGTAAACAAATAATAAACATACGTAGAAAATAATCATGCTGACAACGTTCGCAAACCTCGACAGTCATTCAGTTGTATCATAAACTGATACTTTTGGCAGCTACGCGACGTAGGGCTAGGAGTAGTTAGCGTAAAACATTACTCGGTTTGTAATCACCTGGTGTGGGAAGCATGAGCTGCTGCTGGATTTCGAAGTCTCATCCTGTAGCCCAGAAATAAAAAGTAAAGTGTAAATAGCTCTCTACCTCAAACTAAACAAATTTTAGAAACATATAACAAATTTTTGAAACACATAACCTACAAATGGCATCATTCAAAAGAAATGTGCACAGGAGCAGACACAAATGGCTTTTTCCTGACCATTTAGCAAGCAAGACATGAAGCTTCACAGAGTGTAAAAGATGACACAGAAGGTAAGTTAACGCTCAGAAAAGTTGAACTTTTTTTCTAGCATGGAGACAGACTGAACGAGTCGGCCCGCAGAGGCGAGGAACAGACAGAGTGTGCGCTGTCGCCAGAGAAAGATGACTCGAGGAATGCGAGAGCGCGACGCTCATTGCGCCGGGCCAGCAAAAACCGCAGCTGAGGCGTCTCAAGGGCGTGCCCGAGCGGGCCGCAGAACCTCCGTAAACAGGGCACTGCCATACCGAACTACAATGATCCACACGTCACCGTGTTCATAAGCGAAGTTCTTTCATTATCTTTGTATTTTTCGTTGTCTTTATTTAATTAATCTTTGTAGTTCCAGGAGGTCTTATCCGAGTTTTAACTTTCACTTTCTTTTAACGATTACAGTTACATTAGCACCCCGGGTACACATAGTAGTAGCACATGATACACTAACTCTAATAATGGCAGTAAATTAGGTCATCAAGCTCCAGCCAGCCATTATAATAAAGCAATGATCTGGATCCTAACAATGAGGACTGCGCACTAACGCCTAATTTCGCTGCAAGAGCTGTTATTTTACCGCACCCGTACTGCTGTAGTCTCTCAATTCTTAGTCTTCTATGTCTACACCTACATTCCGGCAGCTACCTTTCGGTGTGTGGCGGAGAGAACTTCGTCTGCAAGTGTCAATTACCTTTTCCTTTATATAAGATAAAACTCGGCTTAATTTGCTAGTGGCCAGCAACTGAAGCCAATTTTTATTCAATAAATATGTTCCTCAGTTGCGGATGTACACCTGATCTTACATTGTCTCCTTTTCCTGTTCCGATCTCATATGGTCAACGGGAAGAACAACTGCTGGTGAGCCTCCGTGAGGGCTCGAGTTTCTCTAATTTTATCATCTTGGCCTTTTCGCGAGAAATACGTTGGATGAAGGTTGACACCTCTAGGAATATTCGCTCTCGGAACTTGAACAGTAGACCACGCCTAGAGGCAACACACCTCTCATGTAACATCTGCGTCTTCTAACCTCTAAACAAGGGTTCTTCCGAAATGCGCTGTGGATAAGATAGATAACTTCCTGCTGACTTTTTTTTCTTCTTCAGCAAAGTTACGGGGAATTGGTGGCACTGCGGTTCAATTACGGTTTGAATCCTGTTCATCTAGGGAACGGGTCTTCAACAACACACTCACTTTCCTCTGCGAAACATTGCAGAGCAATTCTGTGAACAATTTCACTGAAAGCACCTTGAAAAACTGTCGAATGATTGCCCACTTAAATGCAGTGTAGTCAGAGATAACCTTCATTACACCGTAATTTTGGAAATATTTTAGATTTACATAGCAACATGTACATAAGGGTAAACACGATGACTACAGAATAGACTAATTGATACAGAAGTATAGCAAAATAAACGAAAAATGGACTAATTTAGGTACATCATATTGCAGTTTTGAGGTGCATTTCTTTTGGGCATGACCAGGGGATCGATGACGGAGTTTGAAGTTGCTTGGTTGTGAATACGAAGGATTGAGTACAATGCCTGTTTCTGAATCCTTCTGACGATACAACTGCGCAGAAATAAGGGTCAGCCATCGTACTAAGTCACCTTCTGAAAGTTTATATTTTAACCACAGCAAATATTTGCAGGAAATTTTGCCCTGTCCTTCCACGTTTTTCTATCCGGCGGAACAAAATGGTTCAAAGGCTCTGAGCACTATGGGACTTAAAATCTATGGTCATCAGTCCCCTAGAACTTAGAATTACTTAAACCTAACTAACCTAAGGACATCACACAACACCCAGTCATCACAAAGCAGAGAAAATCCCTGGCCCTGCAGGGAATCGAACCCGGGAACCAGGGCGTGGGAAGCGAGGACGCTACCGCACGACCACGAGCTGCGGACCCGACGGAACTTCAAAGTGCCGTCCACTTTCTAGAAACACAAAACAGCATGCAGTTGAACTCATGCACTGGAATTCAATGTAGACGCCTGCGTACCTCTGCTCTAGTACAGGAAATTACTTGGTTCCTGTAGTTCAACCACAGTCTAATACATAATGTGTCGCGAGACTCAGTGCTGCGACGTTGTTACCTTTCGACAGCTTCAGCGACACCAGCACTCCAAGCGGTGAGAAAGCAGACAGTCACATTGACGCAATGATAATATTTGTTGTCAGTTTTTTCTATTTATTTAGAGACATAGCTGCTATAGTTTTGCGTTCCATGCATTAGCAAATTGCCAAGAGACGTGACTTATTGTGAAATAATACTAAAATCAGGTGAAACTCACTGATTCAGTGACATTAACGACAAATTACTCATGAAGAAATGCTGTCGAATGTGTGTATACATATTTCTGCGACATTTGAGGTCTTCTGTTGTTTACTAGCCATTTTTTGTTCTTAAAAGATGATGATATTCTTCAGTAATTATCTGTACGTTACAACAGAATGGTAAAGAAACTGCCTTGTGCTGTACTATTCGAGTCCGTAAGGAACTAAAGAAAGGCAGATGTAGCGTCATTTTAAGTTAATATCGATTTTATGGCACTATGTAAGTTGCCTATTGTAAAAACTATGTTGCAAATTAATATAAACGATACCGGTACTATTTCCACTCGTCCTATATCGTAATCAGAAGTGTAGCTTGCTGGCCGCTTGGTGCGCTGATACCGTAGTGGGTTAAAAGAAAGAAAGAAAAAGAGCGACTTAGTGCCGCAACTGTTAAGTCAGGCTGTGGTTCAATATTTCTGTCCACAGAGGACAAGAGAAAAAAAACCAACAGACTCTTGCACCGATGTGTTGCTCATTTCGTTGTGTTTACGGGCCCACCTAACGTGAAAGGACATAACTGTGTTTTGATGTTAATAGTCTGGTTCTGTACTGTTTTAATTATTGTAAACTGATGTTACTGACGTAATAAGTAAATAACTCGATCAGACACGATAAATATACACTGACAGGACACACCTGTGATTTATACATAAATTAAAACAAATGTGTGCGTTGCAGTGCGCCACTGTTTTTAGTTGCTTTAGTACTGTTCTGCAAAGATTAAATTCTTCCGTACATTATTTCGTAGTTTGGACGGTAAAGGGACAGGTTTAAAAGCACACAAATAAAGGGCGGTTATGTAACAGTACTGTAACATTTCAAATTTTTACTGAAATCTCATTCTAGACGGTATTCACATCCTCGTACGAGTAACATGTCAAAGCTTGTTTCGAGCTGCCGATTTCGACGGAACACCCTGGGTATTGTACCTGTTGTACTTTTTGATGGGAAGGAAGAAAGGAAATTTAGATTTCAAGGCCCCATCGACCTGAATTTGGGAGATAGAACAAGGTACGTAAGCCCGCTGCTTCATAAATGCCTTAAGCCACTGTCAGACACTCTGTGTGTATTTCGTTGAGTCTGCGCTTTGGCCCTTTACTAACTGAATGTGATATTTTCCTAATTTTTGGAAATTAAAGTACTACTTCATATCGAAATGACATTTCGCTTAAAACAATCGTTTGAGGGAAAACGAAGACACAGTAACAGAAAAGGGTGTTAATATATGGGTACATACACAGGCAAAGAGTTAAATGAATACAGTGCACTAACCATGTTCACAGTTCACCCATGATTTTCTGTTATTCTATTAATCTTGCATTTTGTTGTTCGAATAGGAAATATGACGTCGTTCCAATGTATAGCTTTTGCATTGTTTCTACAAATAATTGCATTTTTAGTGTTACAATAGCACTGAAGCGCGAAATCAATAGACGCTTGTTACTGGGCAGAAAGGCAATGTCCAGTCTTGCGATGTGTTGAGGAGTAGGCACACAACTTTAAACAAAAGAGTTCCGTATAAATAAGGCTGTCGTCATTCGAGTTTTTATGTATGAATGAGAGACCTAGACCATAAGAAAGGCCGAACGGCGTATACACCTTTGAATTGTGGTTTTGGACTACTTATTTAGATTTCCATAGACGAATAGGTCAGTATTACGGCAGACTGCTCCTTGGAAGGCGTGATACTGAAACAAAAACTGGCCTAGTTCGGGTCCATTATGGAAGACATGAGTCTCTGGAGAAGAAGGTAATGCTGGGGAAGGTCGAAGACAGAAGGAGAAGAGGGTGGCACAGGATGGCATAGGAATAGTAACTGATTCCAACCTGGAAAGTATGCGGAAGAAAATGATGGACAATGGACCAGGCATGCTTTAGTTCCTAGGGTCACGGGGAATCTGAATTGACTAAACGGATACGAGATGGAGGGAGGTAGGGGGGGAGAGACGGGTAATGAAAAAAGCTAAATTCAATTAGCCATTACAATTACGAACAATTTAAATTGAAAGGACCACACACAAAACGTCGTGGGGAAGGCAAACCAAAGACTGCATTTTATTGGCAGAACGTACAGAAAACAGAACACTCAGAAAATATAACAGCTCTACTAAAGACGGCCTACACTATGCTTGTCCGTCTTCTTTTGGATTATTGCCACACAGTATGGGATCTTCACCAGTTAGATTACCAGAGTACATCGATAATGTTCAACGAAGAGCAGCACTTTTAGTATTATCGCGAAATAGAGGAGAGGCTGTCACGGACATGATACAGAATTTGGGATGATGTTTTAATAGCAAACGAGTTTTTCGTTGCGGCTGAATCTTCTCACGAAATTTCAAACACCAACTTCCTCCTCAGAATACGAAAATATTTTGTTGACGCCGACCTTCATAGGGAGAAATGATCATCATCATAAAATAATGGAAATCAGAGCTCGCACGGAGGGGTATAGACGTTCGTTTTTTCCGCGCACTGTACGAGATTGTAATAATAGAGAAATATTGTGCAGGTGTTTCGAAGAACCCTCCGTCAGGCACGTAAGTGTGATTTGCAGAGTGTACATGTAGATGTAGATGTAGATGTGATACAAACAGTCTAGACCGTTCCTCGGACGGAAGAAACTAGAGTTCAAAAATGTGTTCTCAGTAAGAAGTCGCTTACATAGATTCGCTTTACCCGTTTTACAGTTTTACAAAGTTCTCTCTATTCCAGTGATACCACAGCTATGATGAAACAGTGGCATTTCTGCTGTGTCCGAAGTTACCTTACCATTCTTTTACTTTACATAATTGCACGAAATTTTTGAGTCAGAAAAGGGGCAAGCGTTTACTGTCTAACAGAATGGAGACAGAACAGGACACGGGGTAGTGCTTTCTGTAGCAAAGAAGTGAGCAGAGTTGAGAGAGGGGGGCGAGGCAGGCGTGACGTGGCGGAAAATGGCCCTGGTCACACGGCGTGGCGCGAGTGGCCGGCTCTGCGAGCTTTTCTTCTCCGTGGGCCAGTTACCGCTTAATGTGCTGAATGACAAAAAAAAAAAAAAAGCAACAGGATCTTACGAAACGCCGTGGCTGCCATGCACAATTGGCAGCACTGCCGAATAGAACTATGAGGCACGGCCACTCTATTCATTTACTCGTACTAGCCGTGGGTTGAGCAACTTCACGGAATCACCAAAAAAGTGATAAGCTGAAGGTTGGTAGATCAAGTACAGACTTATCCCTGTCGAGGGCGAATTCTTCATGTGGACTCGAAGTATCACAAGTACGCCGTGCCAGAACAGCAGAACCTCGCACAGCAATTAACATTTTTCCAACAATTAAAGACAAACGTGAGCGAAGGCTCTGAATTTCGCGATAACTATGACCGTTAGGCGAGATATATTTTCATCCGATATATTAGGTGACTATCAAACCTGTCGTTAATGCACAGCATTGAACACTAATGCAGTGCATAAACTAACAGCCTTGACACAGTTGCAAAGTTCGCTGCACTGTTTCGCTGCACGGGGTCGTGGAGATTCTTTTTCTTCTAATACAGTCGTATCTGTAGACATGCAGAAGCGAGCAACGGGAAAAGCGTGCATGACCCAAGGGTGGAAAGAATACAAAACTAGAAAACAACATCGACAGCTATTCCGTTTCCAAACACTGATTGTTTGAATTAGCGTCTGTGAAATGGCGTGTCGAAATCTTTAGTTCTGCAGAAATCTATTTCTGATGGAGATCTTTCATTTTTATCGTGAGCTCCAAAACTACACGTGTTTCTTTTCTTTTTTATACCCACTGACAGGTAAACACGGGATGGTTAGAAGTCTTGAAAGATAAAAGTTGCCGGTAACCATCTGAGTGCTGACGCCTGTCCTGTCCTGCCGCTGGTGTGTGTGTGTGTGTGTGTGTGTGTGTGTGTGTGTGTGTTAGGGTGGGAGGGAGGGTTTCATCCTCACGTTCTTAGTTGATGTGATGCACTGCATCGTGCGTAGCGCTGAACTCTTCGCGATATTTGCGGCCGTTGTAGCAGCATTGAATGTGCTCTTCATAGGTTCTCACTCACAACGCAAGAGAGGAAAAAAAGAGCTATAAAACTTACTTTTTGTGATGACAGATAGGATTTGATTTCCGCTGGAAACTGAAATGCTTTTTATGGCTTCATTGTAGCAAGAAATGAATAATTTGAATTGAAATATGCAAAGATTGTCATATACTCATTCGTTGAAATAAGCATGTCGCCTCGGTAAAATAACTGTAATTAGTCTCTTCGGCGGAAAGTGCAGTAAATAAGAAGACACACAGACGTCTAATAATCGTTGACACGAAATCAAAACCAGACATGAGAATAAGGCCACAGTAGCTTACAAGCGCGAGGGACAGATTTGCGTTGATGAAGCGTAACTGACGGCTGGTTTTTGTTCAGGAATGGGGTAAAAATCCAGTCGCAGTTACGTAGATCACCTTGGATACGCGGGAGGAGGAGGACAGTAGGGACGGGAAAGACTGACCGGTTAAAAACGATACCGGTATTTCAGTCCCGAATAAACGGTGTATTTCGGTGTTCATCCTGTCTCTGTTATAACAGGTATCTTGTACTAATAACCGAGTAAAACAAACCGAAATATAAATTAGCCACAGCAACAGTGCTAAAATTTGTAATTTTTAAATGAACCGTTTTAAAAAAAATCGGTAATTTTTGTTCGTAAAGTATGGACTGGTTTGAACTGTCGTCTTGTTCTAGAAAATGGAGAAAGCGATTAGCGCTTTTCTAACAACAATGCGGACAGAAACTAGCAATTCTTATGCCACATTTTTCTTGCTCGAGCATAGCAGAGGCAATGAGGCCTCTTGCCGTGTGTTGTGGATTACGGTAGGCGTGTACGTGCAGCGTGCAGGTCTTGCCAGCACCTGGTCTGTACGGTAGTTTTTCGCTGTTTCCGCCGGAAATCGGTTCTGTTGCGGAATTGTGTCAACGTTAGTCTGGAAATATTTTTACAAAGTGACATAGCAGTGAAGTACAATCCTTCAATTTCTTTAAAACACTGAAGTTTTGTGTCATTCCTATGAAATAATAAATAAGGAACTTATGATCACAGTCATAAATTAAAACCTTAATAACAATTCATTCATAAAGAGTGTAGCTGATGTGCTGCCTGTGTCAACATAATATGCCTTTACTGCACATAGCCCTTGAAACCTTAAATTAACACGAAGAACAAAGTTCTTCGGCCTCGGTTTTCACCATTTAGCATTGACTATTGGTAAAGCCCAAATAGTGGCGTGATCTCCGATTACAGCGTGGTTGAAGAGGAGAATTTCAAAAGATGGTAAGAAGAATACGGGTGATATTTTATAGTATTCAGCCACTTACCACTTTTCGAAAACAGCAACGGACTGCGAACAGACTGTTAGATTTCATTTGCCTATTTAATTTAATGTTTTGATTCTATGGGCCGAGCGGTTCTAGGCGCTTCAGTCTGGAACCGCACTACCGCTACGGTCGCAGGTTAGAATCCTGCCTCGTGCATGGGTGTGTGTGATATCCTTAGGTTAGTTAGGTTTAAGTAGTTCTAAGTTCTAGGGGACTGATCACTCCCACGGCGCATGCTTTGGAGTTCAATAAAGTAGCAATATCGTAGTTTTTTAACTTACTGACTAAAGTTATAGACGAAAAACAAAATAACCAGAGGAAGAATTTGCATAGTGCTGAGAGCCATCTGAACCATCTTTGATTCTATGTATCCTGAAAGGAGGAGTCGAAATTTTTAATCTTTGTTCCACTTATTACATGAAATAACAGGAATAACAATAATAAAATAGGTTATTTCGGAAATCTGTTGGTTTGAGCTGTTTTAACGGTCAGGTTAAACTGACGTGGAGAAAAATGATACAACCGAGAGCTGGTTGTTTCAGCGAAACCACTATTCTTAACTGATAGTACCCTTGACAGGTCAGTGGCTCGCAAAACCTCCCACGAATATTCCAAGACGAATATTGTCTCGGAGGTGCATTGTTTCCGGTTTCCAAGGAAACATAACAATTAGTGTTCACTGTTTCTTTCTTTCTGCTTAACCAACTCTCTCCTCTCTCTCGCTGTCTTAGTGTTGCGTTACGGATTGTCGCTACGTACCACCCAGTTCAGCAGTTTGAGAGCTCAAGGTCCATACTGAAGACAGCTACATGAATAGCACGTTCAGCTGGTTTTATGTCGAAACGAGTGTTTTTTTACATGTTTTCATTTCTTCATGTTTCAGAAGTTACAATCTGCTGTGTAATGACGTATAATATACGCCGTTTAGGTATGATGAATTTGAGGTTAATTTCCATCCGTGATTTGTAAACACGCATTTTATGTTACCACAGTCTGTTTATCAATTGATAAAAGGACAGCAATTTCGTCATTCTGCATGTGATACGTAAAGTGTTATCCTTGTTACTTGGCAGAAGCAAAAAAAAAAAAAAGCAAGGAAGAGGAATACGTGGAGAGAAATATAAAACTGAGAAAAGTGGCGAATGAACCATGGAGGGAGACTGACGGGCGTCAAGAACATACTTCAGAACAGTGTGACACTGTTACTTTCTTTTGTCTTTGAGTATGCACCATTCGAACTGATCATGCTGCTGCTTCGTTCGGAAGTTGATTTCTGTGAATCTCAGCTTTTTTCGTAGTTTCACACTAAGTCAACCACGAGAACAGCAGGGCGCAGAAGACTGCAAATAACAGCCCAGTAAACGAATGAAATTTCGTTCTGAACCACGTTAGGAATCAAATCCGCGTATGAGAACCAAAACACATCGACGGGAAATTTTCGGCATTTCTGGTTAAGACTGTTCAACGTCCGGTACTTTCTTTAAAAGTGTTGAATGCGTTTTTAAGATTGAAGTTTTAAAATATTACACCTATTCATCAAATTATCTTCGGAGTTACTTACCTTTTGAAATTACTATTCGAGAAAAACACTAGATGGTCATTGTTCTGTTACGTCGTTGTCTTAAGGGGTGGAGGGGCGGGGCCAGTGGAGAGGAAACATAATGGCTGCTGAGCGCCACAAGTTCCGTAGCTCTGATAGCAGGCTTACTACCAATATTACCTAGAAGAACAACAAACTTCCAATAGGTTATCATTTTCCTATTCGTGTGGAATATTTATTTCCTCCATGTGCTTGTGTCTTTGCCATAATGAATGTAACGGAAGACCGTGAGATGCGAATTGCGATAGCCCATGGTAAATCCAGAAGGGGAGACGGGGGCGGAATGGACTACCGGGGCAAAACGGTTGCGATGTTGTAATTTCATCTAGAGACGCTAGAGTGCGCTCAGACTGACAAGTGTAAACCAAAACAATATCATGTTTTAGTAAGGTTGCTACTGTCACGCGCCAGTTACGTAGTCTGCCTAGGAAAGTGAGCTATTCTGTTATAACTTACCAGATCGTTTCCAACTACGGTTAATCTGTCACGGCGTTTTCTTCACAATCAACGTTTAGTCCATATGAATCAGCATGTTCTTAACTATCGTTGTGAGCATGCAGTCCGACAAAAAATGTTGACGGTGGTTGCTGAGTATTTTTTCAATAGACACGCGTTTGGGACGAAATGGTCTACCGGTATAGTCCGTTCCGCCCCGATCACCTGTTATTCTTCATTCGAGGAAATGTACCGCACGTTTTATCTTTGTTTTGCAGATGATACGGAAAACGAAGAGGAAAAATTGTTTCACGAAAAATATGGGACAAGCTGTTGAAGCGGTAATGAATTAAACGACGACCTACGGAAAAGCATTGAAACAATTTCTCGTGCTTTTGTCAACATTAAACAGTGACAAATATGCGGAAAATATCAATGTGTTTTCAATAAGGAACAAGAGTTATAATTTGTTAAATATCTTAAAGCCATGGAAAGGCAAGTTTTTGGTATGATTACAAAGAACTGAGCAGATTAGCCTATAAACTCGCTCAACAAAACGGATGGCCGCATTATTTAAACAACGAAACGGAAATGGATGCGGAAGATTGCGTCCCTGGACTTTTGGCTCGCCACGCTGATTTAAGTTTCAGGAAACCAGAAAACACTCCCACGGCGCGTGCTTTGGAGTTCAATAAAGTAGCAATATCGCAGTTTTTTGACTTAGTGACTAAAGTTATAGACGAAAAACAAAATAACCAGAGGAAGAATTTGCAGCTGTGTGGAAACCGGTGTAACTGTGGTACCGGAACAGACTCAAAAATTATTGCAAATAAAGGAAAGCGTGAAGTTGGAGTGATCACATCTGTAGAAGGGGGAAACAAAGGGACAGCGACGTTTATGTATCCTAGGAAAACGAAACTGCAAGAATTCAAATCTGGTTTATCACCAGTAGGTTGGGCTGAACCTCATGTATGTGGATGGATGACGAGCGAAACATGCTTAACGCTTGTTCCCCAAATTTGTCAGTTTTTCTAATGCAAAAATAAAAAATCCTTTCTGCTACTCCTCGAAGGGTATGCCTCTCATACCAAAAACTTGGAGGTGATCGAACTAGTGTTACTTTACTGTGCTTACCACTACATTGCTCGCATAAACCTCAGCCCCAGGGTATAACATTTATGAAACCCTTCAGCTTGTATTATGAAGGTGAAATGAGAAGATAAGGATTCCATACACGAAACGTTACCACTTCGTGGCAAATCTCAGCCATGTTTGGGCATCCTTTTATATATGCTGCGAACAGGAGAACTGCAATTAAAGGATTCCAGTTTTCATTTTGTTAAGGGCAAACAAGATTAGAATGGGAAGTAAAAAGTTCGGAACATGAAACATGTTTTTGTCTCGTAAATAGAGCGGTAGTGTGACCTGCAGCACGTGACCAGATGAGAGGAAACACAGATGGCAATCACAGGCTCGAAGAACTGTAAGTAATCACTTATTTACATAAAATGAGACGTGAGTAGTTTTATAATCTACAAATAACACACATCCAAACAAAACTGTATCATTTTAGATCCACTCACGATTCCTTAAAGTGAAAAAGGCGAGCCGGCCGCGGTGGTCTCGCGGTTCTAGGCGCGCAGTCCGGAACCGTGCGACTGCTACGGTCGCAGGTTCGAATCCTGCCTCGGGCATGGATGTGTGTGATGTCCTTAGGTTAGTTAGGTTTAAGTAGTTCTAAGTTCTAGGGGACTGATGACCACTGCAGTTGAGTCCCATAGTGCTCAGAGCCATTTTTTGAAAAAGGCGAAACGCGTTTGGGAGAAATTAAGTACAGTGCAGCAAGAAAAGGCGGCTTTTATGTACAGAACAAATATTTCTGTGCTGGCCCTGGAGGATGTTCACACAAATAAAGTCGAACTTTTCTGAATTCCTGTGTTCATCATAGTTCACGAATATTGGTAGCAGAGGCGAAAGAAGCTGTCTGTAGTTCAGTTCAGTGAATACATTTGTTACCTCGTTTATCCAAATCGTTCCTTCGCTGGAACATGATTACTCCACTTCCAGCTCAACCGACAAGTTCCATAGAAATTTTAGTGACTCTGCATATCCACTGGAAAGTCTAAATTTCTTTTATCAGTAAACTTCAGCGAGGAGCTGTACACTAGTTCTTCCTGCATTCGGCATGATATCATTTCTGCCTAAAATAGAAACACTAACTTTTCTTGTTGTTACTCTCAAACGGTATCTTCTGCCTTCGAATCTTTCTTCTATTTCAAATGTTGGTTCGTATTACAAGCATAATTATCATTATTATTTGAGACATCGACACAAGTCGACAGCTTCTCTCTTGATAATTGGGGATATCTTGTCTCCCTAACTTTTACTGGGCATATTTTGGTTTTTTACAAGTTTTAAATCGAATTTGATGACTAAGCTTACTGTCTGCTTGGTCAGGGGCTCTCCCGATTATTTCCGGTATTAATGTGGCATTTAATGACACTTCCTGGGAAAGTATGCAAGTGTCCGTTTTAGGTGTCACCTCCTTTTGTTACATGATCCGTTTATCATCATGTCTTCCCACTCAGAATTATGATCACCAGTCCTTAAGATGTGCATTGTAATGTTTCAGTACTGAGAAGTGTATGTCCATAAAAGTGTTATAGTGATTATTGTCAGCAAGTGGCGTGTTGGTCTCGTTATGAGATTAGCCTCTTATGCGGGTCTGGTGGATTTCAAATTGCCGTCTCGCTATCATATTACATGTTTCCTGCACTTCCCCAGCTCGGGCAACTGGCTTGACAGTTACTCCATAAAGGCCGATATCTGTGGTCATCCTTGCCAAATGTGATCTACTGCTATGTAACACTACCGCGGCCCACAAGCAAATTTTACGTGATCGACACTAAAACCCTAAAAAAATGAAAGTGTGGTAAAATGTTCAGGATGGATCGTTGACCTAGTCGACATGCTGGGTTCGGATCTGTTTCCATATTTCTCTTGGTTACGATCGCTCCAGAACCAGTATGTAGCGGTTGTTGGTTTCGTCTAAGCATCGGTCACAATTCACTACTTAATCGACATACGGCATATTGCCAGCTGGGGCAACAGCTTACAGTCAAACGGTGCGAGAAGCGAGTCGTTTGAGAGCTGGCTTCTGAGGGTGGGGGTGGTGGGACGAGCTGCGTTGGCGGCTGCCCTGAGCCGACGGTTTTCCCTGTCGGTGACTCAGGGCCGGCCGCCGGCAGTTCTCCGTGCGTCGTGACGCGTCCTGCTGTGGCCTGCTGCTCGTTCCGTGCTCCGTGTCACTCGCCACATGTTCCCGACAGCTTGACGGCTCCCAGCTGCCGCGGCAGGAATATACTAGACCCAACACCGAGCTGAGATATGTCGCACAGTGTCAGTCGGGAAAGTGATTTGTGAACGTGTAACCATTCACGAAGTACTGCCAGCAGGTTTGACAAGCACCACACCGCTTGCTAGCATGATTGGAGTAGTAATTCAATCTAGATACAGTGGAACCTCGCATAGCGAGCTTAATTCGTTCCACAATCTTTCTCGTAGTTCGAAACACACGTTAAGCGAAACAGTTTATCCCATATAAATTAATGTAAAAGAAGATATTGCACCCCATGCACAAAAAGTACTAAAGGTTTAGCTTCTTCATGAGAAAATTATACATACAATATTATGTACTTTATTATTCACGATTCACTGATTCATTTTCGCGGCGCTTCAACACTTTGCGAAAATGCGACACAGCATTATCGTCAAATAAAGTTGTAGTGCGCGTAGCCACTGCTTTACTGGGGTAATGATTTTCAATGTACGATGCAATGGATTCCCAGGTTTTCAGCATTCTTCTTATTGCTGCAGAAGATGGCTGCTTTGCTGTTACCGCCTCCTTCTCCTTCTCCTCCTCACCCTCCCCTCCTCTGAACTTCTACTACCCGTAAGTACCCGATGTGAAACACACTGAATCTCCATAAGATATTCGGTGGTCATTTCTTGGCTCTGATTTTCCACAGGCTCTTAGCTATCGTTATCCACTTCTATTCCCATGCTCTTGGCCAAAGACACAATCTCGTTGACTACGGGCTCCACAGGTACTGACTCAAATGCCTCATAGCCACGTTTCCCCCGCCACGCGCGAAAGGCTGATGACGTCACACAAAATCGTCCCCGCTTGTTAAGCGAGTTTTTGTTTTTGTTTTGTTCCATATGCGAATTTAGTGTTACGTGAGATTCCTTTGGACTGAGTTATCCTGTAATAATACCAAACAAGTTTTATACACTGCTTGACAGTCGCTAAGCAAGAGACATTGTTAGACATCAATAATCGCAGACAATGATGGACGACATGAAACAAAGTACGTATGTAATAGAGGTGCAGTGGTGTATTGGTAACGACAAATAGTACAGATTTCACCACTTAGGAAAGCAGGATAACATACACACATAACATTCATGTCGGCACAGGTCAGACTCCTAATATAAAGGTAGATTTCAGAGACTCGGTAAGGAAGATACCCTCCTCGGACACTAATGGATATTTTGCACCTATTTTTCGAACTGCTTACTAAAATCGTTAGGGAGGATGGGGGGGGGGGGGGGAATAATAATGTTCTCTCTCTCTCTCTCTCGAACTGGTGGCCAAAATCACTTGCTAAAGTGAAGCGGGATTCGTAGGAGAGCATCACTATGGACCACTGTTGCTGACCCCGACCAACACGTTCCCTACACCACCGAACTTTCTCTCGACGATAGCGTGGTTGAAGGGCGATGCATGTGACTACCGAGTGTCGAAACCGACCTGATTTAATCGCCGCGAAATGGTTCTGGCAGCGACACGTGTACTGGTAGTGGTAGCAAGGTCTGCAGTGATCTGCCTAGGAGTGAATGTCACTTCTTTTTCGCCACCAGAGCTGGAAATCGAAAGTCTTTCCGTGTGGCGGTCCGTCTGCGACCATCTGCATGCTTTCGTGTAGCATTTCCACTTCCAGCAGCCTGTGTCAGTACCGAGAAAACACCTTCGGACACACCCGTTACTGTAACCACAGTGCTGACGCTGACCGGCTTCGAGCTGTCCAGCTTCTCGTCCACGATCGTAAGCATTCAAATGATACCTTGCAGATATTTTTCCATACCACACGGAATGTTCAAATAAAAATCTTGACTGGGTGTCGCTTATCTTTCCTGTGTGACCGGAAACAAACCACGTAATATGTAAATTGGAACTGGAAATTTGTGGTAAGTTACTACGGGACCAAGCTGCTGAGGTCAGAGGTTCCTAAGCTTACGTACTACTTAATCTAACTTAAAGCAACTTACTCTAAGGACAACACACACACACACTCACACATAAACCTCGAACCTACGACGGGGGGAGCCGCGGCGACCGTGACAAGACGCCTCGACCGCGCGGCTAATATGTAAATTAAAGTGGCCAGTGTTAGAGTATAAAAAGTGAAGTGCTTTCAGTTACAATTCTGGAGTACTCCAGCACTGAATCCCCTGTTCAGTTTTGTGAATTTCCTTAGTGGAACCAGATCTTGGCTGCACTTACTAAGTTTTTTTTCGTTGCATTGTAATTGTGCGTCTGATACATTCAAATAGGTGGAAATTAACGTCAAGAGACAAGAGAAAGAAATGTACTACAGTTCGTTTCAGACGCCAGTAAATACTGACGGACGGATTCTAAATTTTGAGACTAATAAAGACGTCAGTTCTTTCTTACATTTTGTTTCTTTTTTTTCTTTTTTTTTTTAACAATATCCCTTACCTTTGAACGTCTTGTGAGACCTTTGCACCACAAGCAATTTCTCCTCTCACATCAGGTATATAAGTCGCATGTACATAACAATGCCATTGAAGTTATTGGAAAAGATATATACTCTTAATTGTCTAAAAGCTAATTGAAGGGGCAGGAAATGTATGTCCATGACTTCGATTACTTCCGTGTGATATGTCACAAAGTTGCTAGTTTCTACGAAGGCCTGCAAAAAGTCGAGTCACATTTGTAATCTTACTCCGTAGACTGGACAGCTAAGATAAAGGTTAGAAAAATTAGTAATGACTTCCATTGATCCGCGCTCGACAGTGAACAGTACCAATAAATTCGTGGCTTAACATTCCCGAAAAAGACTTAAAATGACTGCAAAAAATTATGTAAAATGGAAAGAAAGCGAATTCAGTAAAGTATTTGTAAGAACATTTTTATTGTTTTAACACAGAAATCATAAGCTGGGCGATTTCGACAATGAGCAAAGTGTCCAGAGAAAAATGTGAAGCAGGCAATTGTGTGTTAACTTTCTATTATGCGTAGTTATTCGTTATTTGTATGTGTCAAAGTTTATAACTGTGCCGAAGTATAGAAATAAACTATATAAACTTTATTGACCTGTAAAATTCTTTCTGTGTAAGCAGTACACCATACTCTAGCGGGGAATCAGCCCAAAATTGCTCCCATCTGAACACAAAAAAGGCAAATACTTTCCTGTTAAAAATATTATGGCAAAAAAGCGGGGAAATAGCTGCCTCAATCCTCATTCCCCCCTTCCTCACCAAAAATAATTGTATGTGACCATATTTGGGATTTTTTTTGCAATGAAAGAGAATAGCAGTAGACAGTGGCGGTTGACAAGAGGGGAGACAGCCCCAGTGGGGGTGTGCAGGGATGGAAGGGGGAGGGGGAGAGAGAGAGGGGGAGGGAGAGAGAGAGAGAGAGAGAGAGATTTAAACAGTGGCAATGAGAGGGAGATCCTGAGTGTGAAGGCTTAATTCAAAGAGAGACTGGGTAAAATGATTTTGTGTTCCGTGTTAAAACAGTGCGAATATGTTCACATGCCAAAATTTTTGGAGAGGAAGGCGGAATAGGCAGCTGATTCCTCACCTTTCTGTCGGTGTGTTTTAAAGAGGAACATACTCGCCTTCGTTGCGCTCCGGATGGAGCCTTTTTCCCCGTTTTCTAACGACTGTGAAGCTGATGACAACAGTTAAAACTTTTGCCGTCCAGCTGAACAGGAAATAAATGACATGAACGGATAGTAGGATGCATTGCGTCCCACGTCAGTGAGTTTTTAATTGTACTAGACATGCATCCTTTCAGCGTCCAAGAACATAAGAACATCAATGAGTCCAGGTACTTCGACATACTTGCAGCTGCTGGTGGATTGCGTTTTCCTTAGAAGCTCGATATAATTAAGTAAAGTAAGCTGAGTCATATTTAATTTTTCTTTGTTTCGTTCGAATTTAGTCCGTTTAAACTGGCTGTTTCAACCAGTACGTCGCGATCACGATTCAGAAAACGCGAAGAGACTGGTCCATTATACCGATTGCCTCGCAAAAATTTTAAGATACCTACCGCTTAGTGAGTATCGCGAAGGTACGTGGAGGCGGCTTATAGTTCAGGAAGGGTCGTATGAACAGTTGGTTTTTTCACTCTCCATCAAGGAATAAAACTGGAAGAGTAGCTAATGCGTAAAAAGCACTGAGTCATGCTCTCTGTTGGTATTAGAATCAGTGAAGAAAACTTAGAAACGTGAAACGTGACTGTAAATCAGTTGTGTTGTGGAGAATCCGCATGTTGCGTCCGTTAGTTGTACGTGCGATACGTTTGAATTATCAAAGTGATGTGCCGGTGTATTAGTCATTAGAAATATCTGATGACAATTAACTCGGCCCTCTAAGCACGACTGCTACAAAGGACTTCTTCCGAAAACGATCTCTGTTGCTACAAATGTCTCAATCGACATTTTTGTTCATGAAGTATGCATTCAGGGCTGATGATTTAGATTAGCTTGCCTTCTTTACGTTGTTGACAAATTAGACTGCGTTTAGAAGGTTGCATCTATTACGTGTTCACACGTTCAATCGAGGATTTAGAAAACTGGATTAGATAAAATATGCTTCACATAATCGAAAGTAGCGAAGATCAAAATATATGAATAAGTTTTGGTGTAGCAGCCACGTATGCAGTCTCTCCCACTCTGAACAGTTGGCGTGGCCTTTGCGCTTCGCTTCTTCAGCTTCCGGCCGATCTCACACGGTCCCTGGCGTCTGCCGCTCTGGGATCAAATCAACGCCTCCCTCCGGTGCTGCCGTCGCCGATTTCCCCTCAGCTTCTGCCGTCCCCTCGTCTGCTCCTTTGAACTTCGGTGAAGGCACCAAGAACGCATATTCTTTGGAGAATATCAGGCTTGCAAAAAAAGTGAAAAGTACTGATTCTATTTTTTTTCTTCCACTTCGAAAACGATCGCAGCAGTTCGTCTGAAGTTCTTCGCTGAATTCTTGTAAGGGTAAAATACTTTCACCCTTCATTTAATGCCTATGCTTCCGGGGTCAAAGTTGTGGCGATCTGCCTATCGGGAGGTGTATGTAGAGATATGTTTCAAAGTAAGACCTTCCCGGCCCACACAGGAAGAGTTTGAACCACGTGCAGACGCCAGGAGAAGGGGCCTATAATAAATCTCCAGTGAAAGCGCAGTGTTCAAAATGCGTCTGAACTAACTAAAACCTTTTCTGACAGCGTATTGTGATGAACTTCAGCACTGCGCGCTATGTAACAGATTACAAACATCCCTAAGAATAGTTAACTTGCATTTCTTCGTAATAATTTCTCCACCCTGAATTAAATAAAACTCTTCAAAGCTAAATTTCAATAAGCAATCACTGGAGAATGATATTGCTCCAATATACACCATATTACAAATAAGAACATCACCAACTGCTGCAACTCAAGTAAACCAACATAAGTAGTGGACCTCTTGAGCCCTTCACTACCTTTACTCCAGTACTAAATACAGTTCAGTGATGATGCTTCACTGCCTGGCGTGTTAGTCTGTCAGAATACTATGCAGTGCTCATCATAAAACTGAATGTACAATAGTGTCTTCTCCATAGTCTCTCTTATTCAGCAATGGCTTGTCGAAACTCTTTGGCGGTCGGGATTGTAGTCTCGGATGTCGTTTGCGAATCTTCTTGCCCGGATATAAGCGGCGATCAAAAAGTTTCCGCTCGAAGGCTTTACAGTCCAGAATCGATATGGCAGTGAGGCCATCAACCCACCGACACACCAGGTTGAAGATATGCGTCTGGTAAAACACCGTCTCATGCTGCGGGAAGATGTCTGTAAGTGACCGCTCACGTCCTCTTTCTTCCTCCAACGACTTTCAGGGCCAAAGTCGTTCTAATCGCATAGGGAGAGTTCAGTACTGAAGGGCAGGTGCTTGAGTTCCTACACTTTTGCTTTACGACACTTCCGATTTTCGGACGCGCGTTAACATGAAGCAGCAGCACCCGAGCACAACCGCGGTTTTGACAGACATGCTGCCCTTAAATATTCTTCATTCTGCAATGGATGTCCACCGGCGTTTGCCCTTCGATAGTCAAGAAGAGAATAACGGCACGTTGGTACTATTTGGCGACGTTATTACCAAACGCCTCAATAGTTCACGTTTCCCACTTCACAGCACGCATGTTGGAAAGACACGAATGCCACAGAAATCCCTTGCCTGCATGTCGGTGTTCACATCCCCGCATCGGTGTCGCACTACGTTGCATACACGCTGCAGCAACTTCGTTAAATAGAAACATTTTGAGCGCCCCTTACACTGTGAGCTCCCTTGGTACATTAGGATGCTGCGAGGTCACTGAGAGACAAGACTTCTGCAACGTTCGTTGAAAAAATTAGCACATGCTGTTCCTCTAACTTGTAGTCCATCTGGCTTCTCAGCAGCCACAGTCATTGAAAAGGTCTTAGTTTCACGATATATTTTGGGATCAAAAATGAGCAATGACGGTTGCACTGAGCGGAGCGTCGCGGTGTGCATTTGAAAATTTCTTTTTTGCATTAGATGACGTTGTTGTGTAAAACTGAATAGCGTTTCGATCGAATGTCAGCGGTAGTCTTTAGGATGTAGTGGACCTCTTGAGCCCTTCGCTACCTTTCAGTCCAGTACTAAATACAGTTCAGTGTTCTTCAGATGTGAAGTTGATCGTGCCTGTGCATTATATCATGTTCTGATCCTCATGTGACAGAGTACGTAACCTTCATAGGACGTCATTGGACTGGCTAATGTTGAAACGCTTGTAGTAGGGCGGTTATGCGGGAGACCACAGGTGACTGGCAGCCAACAGCGAATGCAGCTTCTACCCGGCAGCAGTGTTTTCCTTTACGGCAGTTCTGTCGTCTCCACACGCGGTCATTTGGACTGTGATTTACCGGCAGATAAGTCGTCCAGAGCTTTTCCCATCCTTCTTGCTTATGTTATTAGGTCGTTTAACGGCCTCGATACGGCTAGTTCGTGTAACGTGATTTAGGGCGGCTCCACAGCCTTTGTGTGTCACAGTGTGACCCTACGACGCATTCTGACCAAATATGTGAACTCCCTTTTACTGTGACACCGAGATACGACCGTACGAAGTATCTCTTGCAAATTCAAGGTTCAGCAGCACAACAAGATTGTTCGCTGACGAAGCCGTTGCCTACGGGAAAAAATCGTCGTTGTACGATCTTAAGAACTTAGAGAAAGACTAAGACAAAATTTCCACTGGGTTTACCCGACTGTACCCGATTGTAAGACGTCTTCAGCACGTAACAGTATATATTTATTTAAAATAATAGTAAAAGTCGATGTGAAATAGGGTGACGACGTAAAATCAGTGTTAGGGGAGGCGACTGGAAGGGTCAGATTCGTTGAAATGTAAGAGTAATGTATGTGTAAAGGAAATCGTAGACAAGAAGCCGATGCAACCAATTCTAGATTACTGTTCTAATGTCGGAAGTGCTTACCAATCGAACGAATTCTGAGATGTGCTACTGGGATCGTAAGATGTCGGTATTGCCCATAGGAAAGTGCAGCAGAAATGGGAGTCGTTGGAGACAAGACGACACTTCTCTCGACACCTTGTTGGATACATTAAGAAAAAGTGCGTTCGAAGAAGAATGTGCGACGATTCGTGTGGGATCATAGAATAACATGAGGAGTCACTTTTCCCATGCTTAGTACGAGAACGACATAGGACAGAAAAATGACAGTAATGGTACGATATAACGTTTGCCTGTACTCTGTACAATTTCTTGCTGAATACACAGGATGTAAACCATAACTGTTAACAGCTTACCACTCTCGGGTAAAGAGTGTCAAATGGCTCTTACCACTATGGGACTTAACATCTGAGGTCATCAGTCCCCTAGAACTACTTAAACCTAACTAACCTAAGGACATCACACACATACATGCCCCGAGACAAGATTCGAATCTGCGACCGTAGCGGTCGCGCGGTTCCAACCTGAAGCGTCTAAACCCGCTCGGCCACAACGGCCGGGTAAAGAGTGTCGAACGAGCAATTTGACATGGGACACTAACGGTCCATCAAGCAGGGAAACTACTGCAAATTGTCTAACAAATCTCACCTAAAGTATAACGCATGAGCGGTGCGCTACATTTTGAATATCGTTTCGCTCTATACTCTCATAATACTGGCCCTAGAGGAAAAAAATGAATAGGACCTCTTTCGTAGGAAGTGTAGTGTACTTACATTTTGTACTGGGATACCTTTCCTCCAGAGGCAACTTCTTTCGAATTATTGAAGGAAAATCTTCAAAAGTTACTTTCAAACGCACACCCATCCCAACATGCATCATCCTACCGGTCATAACTTACATTAGGTATGTTGTTCGTGGCACTCCCTCGTATCATCGTACAGAAAATTGCGATTACGAGAATTATTTCCCCTATTCAACCTTTTTTGTCTTGATTGACTGGACCGAGCAAGATGGCACAGTGGTTAGCACATAGAACTTGCATATGGGAGGACGATGGTTCAAATCCGCAGCCGGCCATCCTAATTTAGATCTCCCATGCTTCCCCTAAATCACTTCAGGCAAATGCCTGGCTCGTTCCTTTGAAATGACACGACAGATTTTTTTCCCCATCCTCCAAACAGTCCGAGCTTGTGCTCAGTTTCTTATGACCTCGATGTCGACGGGACGTTAAACTCTAATCTTCCTTCTTCATTGGAGGGGTATTGCACCAACTGGTTATTCGGCTGTTTCGTTACAATTATTAGCTTAAGCTTTCCCGTGAGGGTACTGAAATGAAAAAAAAATAGCTAAAGTAAACTTCAGGCGCAAACTCATTACGTACACAACTCCATCTCCACTTAATCCTTACAAGCACAGCAATTTCGAAGTAAGAAGGCCAGACAAGCAAACCGATTTCATTGTTAGTTCTATGCAGTAAAAATTCACAAAATTGTAAGGTAAAAAGTGCACGAAGATCAGTTTTAACAATAGGTGGAAAACTAAGCCGGTCGCGTCACTACAATGCAGCCAGTGAAAATGAAACAAGTGGTAGGGGGGAGTGCAACGAACAACATACTGAAAATTCTGACGGTCAGAGGTGAGTGTCATTTGTGTACGTTTTTCTTGAAAAAAATAATTGGAAAAATGTTCTCTGGATTAAACGTATTAAAGTACAAAAGAAAGTTTATTAAATTCCCTATCAAAAAAGGTCGTATTCCTTTTTCTCTAGGAGCAATATTTTGCGCGTAGAGAGCGAGAGGATATTTTGAATCCCATGCGACGCGCGTGCGCCGTAGCAGATGGTTTTCGTAGGCCAATTTGAGGTAGTTTCCTGGATTTTTGTAGATCAAAAGTGGTCTGTAAGCAAATGCTTGATGTCGACTTTGACTTCACCGTTGTGGTACGTTGTAAACAGCTATCGTTCCTCCTTTCAACGATAATGTACAATCATACATGAGGTAGTTCAGTTTGATTATTGTGAGCCATTGGTTAAGGGTTCTTCAGCTGATAAATACATGTGTTTTCCACGTTCTCATACTGATCCGAAAAGGTCCCTCCGAACCATTCCTCGAAGTATAAACATCTGTACATTTGCCTTCCAGCTCCTATTAGTAGCGTACATGTTAAACCGAGTGGCGTCGTCACTTTATCAAACAGTAAGACAGAAGAAATATAATGCGCATATATCGTTTAAACCACGACAGGCTATCTACGTGTTTTGTTTCTACAACGATAAGCGCCGGCCGGAGTAGCCGAGGGGTTCTAGGCGCTACAGTCTGGAACTGCGCGACCGCTACGGTCGCAGGTTCGAATCCTGCCTCGGGCATGGATGTTTGTGATGTCCTTAGGTTAGTTAGGTTTAATTAGTTCTAAGTTCTCGGCGACTGATGACCTCAGAAGTTAAGTCCCATAGTGCTCAGAGCCACGACTACGATAAGCTTTCTAATGGCCTACGCACTGATACTCCAGAAACGCTTTCATAAGCGCTTAAAGTCCTATAGCTAACTTGATTTGTAGAACTCCTACCTAATAAGTCGTACTCACCGTCACTTACAGAACACCAAAAGTGTTACGTCACTTTGCAGAAATGTAGACGGAATTTTTATCCTGTTGCAGTAACCTCTGACGCACAGATACGGCTGGATAAATTGGTCCAACCTTAGAAGCAGGCAGGACGCGATAACCACGCTAAATTGTGTTTTAAAGTGCTTTCCAGGGTCGTTAATAAAGCAGTAAATCTTACGTTTTGAACCTTGGGAAGTAAATATTGCGGTGCACCCAACTGGTCAAAAAAAAAAAAAAAAAAAAAAAAAAAAAAAAAAAAAAAAAAAAAAAAAAAAAAAAAAAAGGTGAAATTATTGGAACAGATTTTCTATCGAGCGGATTTCAATTTCTGCACAACGGTATCTTCATACCTATACTCCCCCACCTTTTGTAAAGGTGCAGCGTTCTCCGGAAAATATAAGAATGAAACAGTTAGTTACGTAATACTGATCGTAGTTACACATTCACATCTACATTATTACTGTGCAATTCACAGTTAAGTACCTGGCAGAAGTTCGGAATAAAAAACGATCGAAATCTTCCCATCCGAGTTGTGATTTCCCTGATTTTATTATGATAATCATTTCTTTCTATGTTCGTGGGCGCCAGCAAAATACTTTCGCATTCGGAGGAGAATTTGAAATTCGATGAGAAGTTCCTGCCGCAACAAAAAACGCCTTGGTTTAAATGACTGCAGCCTAAATTCGCGTATCATGTCAGTGGCACTCTGCCCTCTGTTTCGCATAATAAGAGAAGTGGTTTTTCACACACGTAGAGCTAAATAACGTTTCATTGATATTACAAACTATTTATAACCATGATTTTGCAAAGTTTCTTCCCCGTTTCGTAACGGGATGATTCGCCTGGCAAATTTCGATCACGGGGTTTCTGCGTGCCGACGGTTAAGCGACATCTCATTTTCACTGTAATGCATTATGTATTCAATTATAACTTTCACAGACTTTGCTTGGCGAATTTATACCTTGTTCTGCGCCTTGCAAAAACGATGAGGAAAGGATAAAGAGAATGGGTCGTTATTATTCCAGTTGTGCGCGGCCGAGAAGGAAAGACCGATGTCCAACATTGTAAGAGAAAGAAGGAAGAGGTGAATTTCTTAAAAATACTGCCAGGACAGGAAGGAAAATACACATGAAATCAAGAGATCGTAGTGTACAAATATATGTACAAAAAACTAAGCCTACGTTCATGTACCACATTATGGGATATCCATAGTTTAATAGCTACGTATCAGAAAACTAGCATTTCTTCTTGAGACATTCAGTATGGATTTTAGAGGACCTTAGATCCTAATCTCATAAACCCATTATCGGCAGAACAATACAGGGCACATAAGTGCTTGCACTGCAAAGTAAATGGTAGCCGGCAACGGTGACACACATTTGTTGAATTTAATTTTATTCATATTTCGCAGCTTCAAAAGTGACTGTTCAATACACCGGAGATATGAATTAAAAAAGGCGTTCAGTCACAACTTTACGTGTTCTATTAAGTACACGATGAATCTGGTAGTACTACATAACGAAGCCAATGGTGAGACCTTAAATCTGTTAAAGCAACTGGAGATGCACCTCCACAAAATAAAAAAAACAACCAGAATCTATGTTAAATGAACAAACAGATTTCGCAAGCCACAGCTATTTCAGTAATTTTAAAGACCTATTCTAAAGTTACTTCCTGAATATTTAAATTGTTTCTTGCATATTTCAATTGTTCAATAATTATATCTTTAGCACTACCAATAAATTCATCTTTGACCACACCATGTACAGAAACATCTGTGGAGTGTGTATGCCAATGTGCCTCTTAAATAAAGTGATACGTGCGGAAACGATGGAGAAAAGAATGTATGCTGGTGCTGAAAGTTAAAACACTTTTTCTTAGATTATTTGGCACGTTTACACTGTTCATCTTTTCCACTATTTCGCGTATATTTTCCACGTTTGACTTAGGAAATTCATGACCTAACATCAAACTTTCTCATGACAGGAATATGCATTTCACCTTCTTCAAGAGAAAAAATAAGGTATATACTACGACGAATTACACCTGATGTTCGACCCACACGGTTCGAAACGCATCGTGTACTTATCGTGTTTCGTTAAGTTGTGACTGAAGGCGTTTTTTTTAACATATCTCCAACATTTGTTGAAGTATTTTGAAGCTACTGAAGCACTGTGATGTGTGCTGACTCTAGCTGTCTAATTCATCAAATAGAACATACATTATAAGATCATAAAAAACAATAAGGTTCGTGTTCAGCTGTAGTTGTGTAAGTGCCGGTTGATATTATTACGACCTTTGCTAAACACCTATTCTAGTTTAAGAACAACTGCAGAAGCCAGAAGTGTTGCTTGCTGTTAGTTCATATCTTTTATCTATTTCCAGTTCAACAAGACCGTACTATGAACGAATGTTCATGTCAAACAATGTTACTCATGTCGAATCAATTTTTCAGTCTGCAGCAGAATGTGCACTGTTCTGAAATGGCCTGGGAGATTACAGCTCTTGACCGGACCGGCAAAGCACCCAAAATCTTCCCCATCGCTTGCGATTGTCTTACGAAATGAGCCATCCAAGAAAGATTCGCGGCTTAGCGTCACAGCTTTACTTCTTCCAGTACCGCTTTCTTACTATCAGAGTTTCATAGAAACTCTAGTGGAAGAAATGTGCCTCGGAAACTGAATGGAAACTTCAGAGATCAAAACATAATTTCAATGAAATTATCTCATTGAAAGTAAAATCTTCTACGTTGCTACGACCCGTCGTGTTGCTCTTCTGATTTCTTCTTCACTAGTCGAAGTTTCGAACCCTGGGCTGGGATCTTCTTACAGGACTTTCATGAGTGGGCAGCTTACTGGAAATATCACAAATGTTGAACATCCCAGCAGAGGGGGTCGTAACGACTTGTGAAAAAGTAATTTGATGAGCAAGACAACGCTTGACAAACTAGATGATAACGCTTCCAATGGAAACGGCTGTGAAAGCCTACGGACTTAAAAAATTGCGTAAGTCAGTATAAGAAGATCGTCATTTCTAATATAAAAACGAAAGTGCCGGCGATGAAGTAGATTGCTATTAGTTGTCCAGACCTCTGCGGTGGCAGTTCTCTTGATACGGGTCCTTCTCCTCCTCCGCCGCCGCCGCCTGCCAGCCGCCGCCGCCTGCCAGCCGCAGCTGCCGCTATGTGGTGGGCCGGTCCTGTGTGTGGCCTGCTGCTATTGGATTTCCCGGTCAGTGATTTCTGACGTCCGGTGCAGGTTCGCTGCCGGCCGCGGAATATTACATACCAGTCAGGGCCGCCGCGTGCCACTGCGCCATGCAGCACGGCCTCCTAATTACATCTGCTCAGTACTAACTACTTGCTCCATTAGACGTTATTAACAACCAGTCCTTTTTTACAGAATCCGTGTTTTCCCAGTACCCTGACACAAAAATTGTCTGCCTGGAGGACTCAGTTTTAACAGCCACAGGCGAAAATGGAGGACGACAAGGACAACATGAAATATGTTACATATGCATACAAATGTCAAAGCAATCGAGTCATTAATTAACGTGTTGCTGCACAGTAAACAGACTCAGGCGCGAAATAAATTAATACGGAGCACGGTAAACGCAATAGGTGTCCAGCAGAATTAATGTTACATCTGCGCCCTTAAAGCCAATATGTGGAGTACAGCAACACGCGATCTAGTGTCTCATCTTCCTCCCTCCACTCATCTTCCTCCCTCCACTCATCCTCCTCCCTCCACTCATCCTCCTCCCTCCACTCATCCTCCTCCCTCCACTCATCCTCCTCCCTCCACTCATCCTCCTCCCTCCACTCATCCTCCTCCCTCCACTCATCCTCCTCCCTCCACTCATCCTCCTCCCTCCACTCATCCTCCTCCCTCCACTCATCCTCCTCCCTCTACTCATTCTCTACCCCCTCTTTCTCTCCCCCTCTTTCTCCCCCCCTTTCTCCCCTCTTTCTCCCCCCTCTTTCTCCCCCCTCTTTCTCCCCCCTCTTTCTCCCCCCTGTTTCTCTCCCCCCTATTTCTCTCCCCCCTATTTCTCTCCCCCTCTTTCTCTCTCTCCCCCCTCTTTCTCTCTCTCCCCCCTCTCTCTCCCCCCTCTTTCTCTCTCTCCCCCCTCTTTCTCTCTCTCCCCCCTCTTTCTCTCTCTCTCCCCCCCCTCTCTCTCTCTCTCTCTCCCCCCCCCCTCTCTCTCTCTCTCTCTCCCCCCTCTTTCTCTCTCTCTCTCCCCCCCTCTTTCTCTCTCTCTCTCTCTCTCCCCCCCTCTTTCTCTCTCTCTCTCCCCCCCCTCTTTCTCTCTCTCTCCCCCCCTCTCTCTCTCCCCCCCCCCCTCTCTCTCTCCCCCCTCTCTCTCTCTCTCCCCCCTCTTTCTCTCTCTCTCTCTCTCTCCCCCCCTCTCTCTCTCCCCCTCTTTCTCTCTCTCTCTCACTCCCACCCTCTGTCACTCTCTCTCCCCCCCTCTGTCACTCTCTCTCCCCCCCTCTGTCACTCTCTCTCCCCCCCTCTGTCACTCTCTCTCCCCCCCTCTGTCACTCTCTCTCCCCCCCTCTGTCACTCTCTCTCCCCCCCTCTGTCACTCTCTCTCTCCCCCCTCTGTCACTCTCTCTCTCTCCCCTCTGTCACTCTCTCTCTCTCCCCTCTGTCACTCTCTCTCTCCCCCTCTGTCACTCGCCCCCCCTCTGTCACTCGCCCCCCCTCTGTCACTCGCCCCCCCCTCTGTCACTCGCCCCCCCTCTGTCACTCGCCCCCCCTCTGTCACTCGCCCCCCCTCTGTCACTCGCCCCCCCTCTGTCACTCGCCCCCCCTCTGTCACTCGCCCCCCCTCTGTCACTCGCCCCCCCTCTGTCACTCTCCCCCCCCTCTGTCACTCTCCCCCCCCTCTGTCACTCTCCCCCCCCTCTGTCACTCTCCCCCCCTCTGTCACTCTCCCCCCCTCTGTCACTCTCCCCCCCTCTGTCACTCTCCCCCCTCTGTCACTCTCCCCCCTCTGTCACTCTCCCCCCCTCTGTCACTCTCCCCCCCTCTGTCACTCTCCCCCCCTCTGTCACTCTCCCCCCCTCTGTCACTCTCCCCCCTCTGTCACTCTCCCCCCCTCTGTCACTCTCCCCCCCTCTGTCACTCTCCCCCCCTCTGTCACCCTCCCCCCCTCTGTCACTCTCCCCCCTCTGTCACTCTCCCCCCCTCTGTCACTCTCCCCCCCCCTCTGTCACTCTCCCCCCCCCTCTGTCACTCTCCCCCCCCTCTGTCACTCTCCCCCCCCCTCTGTCACTCTCCCCCCCCCTCTGTCACTCTCCCCCCCCCCTCTGTCACTCTCCCCCCCCCTCTGTCACTCTCCCCCCCCTCTGTCACTCTCCCCCCCCTCTGTCACTCTCCCCCCCCCTCTGTCACTCTCCCCCCCCTCTGTCACTCTCCCCCCCCCTCTGTCACTCTCCCCCCCCTCTGTCACTCTCCCCCCCTCTGTCACTCTCCCCCCCTCTGTCACTCTCCCCCCCTCTGTCACTCTCCCCCCCTCTGTCACTCTCCCCCCCCTCTGTCACTCTCCCCCCTCTGTCACTCTCCCCCCCCCTCTGTCACTCTCCCCCCCCCTCTGTCACTCTCCTCCCCCCTCTGTCACTCTCCCCCCCCCTCTGTCACTCTCCCCCCCCTCTGTCACTATCCCCCCCTCTGTCACTCTCCCCCCTCTGTCACTCTCCCCCCCTCTGTCACTCTCCCCCCCTCTGTCACTCTCCCCCCCTCTGTCACTCTCCCCCCCTCTGTCACTCTCCCCCCTCTGTCACTCTCCCCCCCTCTGTCACTCTCCCCCCCTCTGTCACTCTCCCCCCCTCTGTCACTCTCCCCCCCTCTGTCACTCTCCCCCCTCTGTCACTCTCCCCCCCTCTGTCACTCTCCCCCCCTCTGTCACTCTCCCCCCCTCTGTCCCTCTCCCCCCCTCTGTCACTCTCCCCCCCTCTGTCACTCTCCCCCCCTCTGTCACTCTCCCCCCCTCTGTCACTCTCCCCCCCTCTGTCACTCTCCCCCCCCTCTGTCACTCTCCCCCCCCTCTGTCACTCTCCCCCCCTCTGTCACTCTCCCCCCCCTCTGTCACTCTCCCCCCCTCTGTCACTCTCCCCCCCTCTGTCACTCTCCCCCCCTCTGTCACTCTCCCCCCCTCTGTCACTCTCCCCCCTCTGTCACTCTCCCCCCCTCTGTCACTCTCCCCCCCTCTGTCACTCTCCCCCCCTCTGTCACTCTCCCCCCCTCTGTCACTCTCCCCCCCTCTGTCACTCTCCCCCCCTCTGTCACTCTCCCCCCCTCTGTCACTCTCGTCACTCTCTCCCCTCTCGTCACTCTCTCCCCTCTCGTCACTCTCTCACTCTCTCACTCTCACTCTCTCTCTCTCCCCTCTCGTCACTCTCTCACTCTCTCACTCTCACTCACTCTCTCTCTCTCCCCTCTCTCCCCTCTCGTCACTCTCTCACTCTCACTCACTCTCTCTCTCTCCCCTCTCTCCCCTCTCGTCACTCTCTCACTCTCACTCACTCTCTCTCTCTCCCCTCTCTCCCCTCTCTCCCCCTCTCGTCACTCTCTCACTCACTCTCTCTCTCTCCCCCCTTATCTCCCCCCCGTCTCTCTCTCTCCCCCCTTATCTCCCCCCCGTCTCTCTCTCTCCCCCCTTATCTCCCCCCCCCGTCTCTCTCTCTCCCCCCTTATCTCCCCCCCCCGTCTCTCTCTCTCCCCCCTTATCTCCCCCCCCCGTCTCTCTCTCTCTCTCTCTCTCTCTCTCTCTCTCTCTCTCTCTCTCTCTCGCCCCCCCCCCCCCCCGCCTCTCTCGTCACAAAAAATGTGCGGGGATGATGGTAGTTAGTAAGCCTCCATTTGAACTAGTCTCTTTCTAGTTTTTCCTTTATGGTCTTTTCGCTAAACGCACTGAATCGTTCGTTAGTGGAGGAACCATATATTTTCGTTAATATTTGTAAAGAGCCGGGCTTAAATACATATAGAGTGATAATTATTAAGCACTATGTAAATAACCTTAAATTAGCTACAATCCACGGCGTGCACACACTTTACTCAGCATGTAAACGTCACTACAAATATTCGGATTTAGGTTACGACGTGTTTGATATAGCTGCCATCATTGATTAGGATGTTGCGCAAACGAATTGAGAAATTCTGCATGACCTGCTGAAGTGTCGGAACAGTCGTGCTGTCGATGACCTGAATGGCTGTTTCCAGCTCAGCAATGATTTTGAGGTTATTGCCGTACACCTTGTCTTGAATATAAACCCACAAAAAGGAGTCGCATGCATTAACATCCGAGAGAATATGGCGGCCAACCGAGGCACATGCCAGGGGCATCTGGTTCACCAGAGCCAGAATGCGGTCCCCAAAGTGCTCCTCCAGGGCATCACACTGTACTGCTTCGATGGAGTCGAATCCGTCTTGCATTAACCACATCTTGTGGATAATAGGAATGAAATCATCTTCAAAAACTTTCACGTACTGTTCGGTAGTCACCGTACAATCAAGGAAAATCGTACCGATTATTCCGTAACAGGACACTGGACACCACAAAATCACCCGTTGAGAGTGGAGAAAATTCTCGATTGCTAAATGCGGATTTTCAGTCCCCCAATTGTGCCAATCTTGCGTATTGACGATCCCATCCAAATGAAAGTGGGCTTTGTCGCTAAACCAAACAATGCATACACATACTAACTCCCATCATGCCCCCCAGCCAACCGTGCAGTTTGAACGTCCGAAAGCAAACCGTTCAGAAATTAGGACGATTTTATTTCATACAGTTCAATAATTGACACCCTGTATATCCCTCTTCTGTAACAGTCTGTGTGTGTAATAATAATAATAATAATAATGATAATAATGATAATAATGATAATAATAATAATAATAATAATTACAATAATAATAATAATAATAATAATAATAATTATTATTATTATTATTATTATTATTATTATTATACTCTGTGACAGCGTATTAGAGATTTATCAATGATCAGCGATACTGAAATGGTCTGCTGCTGAAACAGAATGGAGTAGAGGAAAATGTTCTCTCGATTTTTTTATCCCCATAAGACTGCAAGTTCTCTCATGTACGTTGTCTTCCTCTCGTAATCTGCGTTAGCAAATAGATCTGCTGCGTAAGTTGCGTAATACTACTCGTAATAATAATATTAATAATAATTTTTGTTTACTCGTTTTAAAGTAATTACATGTAGTAGCTGTTACGAACTTTCGTAATAATTTAAAATTTACCTTCTCCCAACAGTATAATTTATGTTTTTTTTTTTTGCCGTACTGTTCAACGGAGTGACGCAACGACCAAACCCGTATTGCGCTCGTTAAATCGTACTTGGACATAGCATTCAGCGACGCTGAGATCAACAGCCGATCATTTTAATGTATCTTCCAGTCATTCTAAGCAAGAGATGTTACAAATGATTCGGTCATTCGTCTCCGAACAATGATGCTTTCGGTCATTCGTCTCCGAACAATGATGCTTTCGGTCATTGCCTGTGACTGACATCGGTCGCATGTTCAACAGTTGCGTGGTTACCAATCTTTCATGCGTTGATTTCCAGGACGGTTACAAAATATGATAAAAACGCTTACTAAGATGATGATGAGGGAGCAGCGCGTCAGTATGTAGGAGGCAGAAATATATTGGTTGATTCTTCAAGGAATGTAAGCTCTCGGACCACATCATGATGTACATCATCTCTGCAGTTGCCTGAACATATCAGTGACGTTTTCACGCTCAGTAAATAAAGCAGTAACATAATGCGGAGCTCTTCTCTGGATATTCCCTATTACCTCTACCAGTCCTACCTGGTAATGGTCCCGGATTGACCACCAGTACTTAAGTATCGTTCAAACGAAGTTTCGTGAGCTACCTGCTTTGTGCGTGGATTTGTCTTCCTCAGGGTTCTTCCAGGGAATATCAGTCTGGCGTTAACTTGTTCTCAAATGAGTTTCATGTGGTCGTTCCACTTCTAATTGCTCAATGTGCATACTTCAAGACTGCTTCCAGTGACTCTTCGATAGTCGTGTAATGATAAATTATTGGATCGGTGTGCCTACTTAAATGCAATAACTTTTTTTTTGTTAAGATCAAGTACCAATATAGTTCCCAAGCTTCAATCCTTTCACGTTTTCTGCATTTCGCTACAATCTGCTAGCACTTCAACATCTCTATGTGCAGCAGCATCATTCGCGAACATTATAACGCATCCTCCGACATTGTCTACTACGTCATTTATATATATACGTGAGAAAGAATGTTCGAAGTATTGCGCGCGAACATCACGTTACAAGTGTTAATTTCAATGTTAAGCCGAATATGACGTTTACATTACACCCCAAATCGACCCACAAACGACAACTGCGATACGAGCACAAATGCAGACTGCATCGATTTGCAACAGATAGACCTCTGATGAACTGTGCTTGACCGTACAGAATCCCAATGGTATTCAATCGTTTCCTAGTGACTGATTCAGAGAGAGGTGATTTCTGTAGTACCATACTACACGAGTGCCTTCTGATTCCATTCACAATCGGAGATAGTGAACTGTCAGTTTCTCATATCAGGGCTTTGTACGTGTAGGTTCAAAAATGGTTCAAATGGCTCTATGGGACTTAACATGTATGATCATCAGTCCACTAGAACTACTTAAACCTAACTAACCTAAGGACATCACACAACACCCAGCCGTCACGCGCCAGAGAAAATCCCTGACACCGCTGGGAATCGAACCCGGGAAACCGGGCGCGGGAAGCGAGAACGCTATCGCACGACCACGAGCTGCGGACTTTAATGTAGGCCTCTGGTATGTACAAGGTAAAAGGCCTTAGGAAATAACTGAAACAAATGTTACAAAAAGCGAAAGGCATTGAAAGTAATGGCCATTAACTACAACACACACACACACACACACCTTACATCGGTTGATAAGCTTACGGAAACTGTCAGCAAACGCTTCTTCTGGAGTCGCTTGCGAGATGAAGGCGGAGCTCACCGTCTAGCTTCGTCGATAGAACAGACTGCAGAGTCGAGTGGAGTGTCTGAATCAGAGACTCAAACGGTTCCGCAACCGTGTAGGTTGCAGATGCCTCAACTTGCGCTATAGGATGGTGGGTTTCCAGGTTCCGCTAAATGTCAGGCGTCCACTACAAGCAGGAAGCGGCAACACATCTAGCTACGGCTGTGTGGAGGGGTCTCGGGAAAGCTCAGACAAGGCTTCAGTTTCAAAGGTTGCAGGACGAACACAAGAGTGTAGACAAAGAACAATCAATAAAATAGTTGTAAACGGCCGTAGCTTTGTTGTAAAAGAAGCAGAGCTCGAAGCGTTAGCAGAAAGCACTGAATCTCAAATAGTTATACGTACTGAAAGCTGGCTAAAGTCGGAAATAAATTCAGCCGCAGTGGAAATGGTTGCGAGAAAATACTTGACCTCTTAGCAACAAATAATATTAACCAAATAGGGACCATCCAGACATGAACAGACTCTTTTCTATATATAAATGGGGGCATGGAGAGGAGGGCGAGAAGGGCAGAGTGGGCAGGGGTCGTCACCTGAGGCCTGGCCACAGTGGCCTCTTCGCCGTCAAGGTATTATAAACGGTGAGGGGAAATCAGTGGTGGGAACTTTTTTTAATTTTTAAAATTTCTTTAACATTTATTTGTGTTTTCTTTATTCCACACCCAAAATACGTGTAAGTAGCGGCGCATCGTGCACGAAGCAAACAAACGAATCTAGGGACGCCTACACCGAGGCACTATATATGGGGAAACGGAAAATATGGTTCGTCCACGCTGCAGAGATAGCAATTGTGGCATAATGAATGGGAGACCTCAAGGACTGGCAGGAGAACATAGGAGTTTCTACCTAACATCACGGAGAGATTAAAAATGAAATTACTTAATCCATGGAGTGGACTCATACATTACCTGACTGACCATAGCCCTTACGCCACGTATCTACACAAAATCAGAAAATACATGACTGTGTGGGCATAACAGAACCCACTTTGCGAAACTGCGCGCTCTGTTAAGGACGTCAGGCGTTAAGTATACGGTATCTGACAGCAGCACTAAGGAGCGAGTCGACCTGACGCGTCTTGGACGATACTGCAGCCGCTGTATCCAGAAAGACCAAGGAATACTTTGAGGCACTCAACCATACGTCATCGTGCTGCCACCCAGGCTAGAAAACATACTCTGCAGATACAGAGAAGGTAATTGAAGTCGGCGTCCACCAAATGAAATACTACTGTCCCAAGAATGTACATTATGTTGGAGTAAGTGATCATCGGAGCGTGGAATGTCAGATCCCTTAATCGGGCAGGTAGATTAGAAAATTTAAAAACGGAAGTGGATAGATTGAAGTTACATATAGTGGGAATTAGTGAAGCTCGTTGGCAGGAGGAACAAGACTTCTGGTCAGGCGAATACATGGTTATAAATACAAAGCAAAATAGGAGTAATGCAGGAGTAGGTTTAATAATGAATAAAAATAGGAGTGCGGATAAGCTACTACGGGCAGCATAGTGAATGCATTATGGTGGCCAAGATAGACACGAATCGAACGCCTTCCACAGTAGTACAAGTTTCTATGCCAACTTGCTCCGGAGATGACGAAGAGATTGAAGAAATATATGATCAGATACAAGAAATTTTTCACATATTGAAGGGAGACTAAAATTTAGTAGTCGTGGGAGACTTGAATTAGATAGTAGGAAAAGGAAGAGAGAGAAAAGTAGTAGGTGAATATGGATTGGGGCTAAGAAATGAAAGAGGAAGCCGTTTGGTAGAATTTTGCGCAGAGCATAACTTAATCATAGCTAACACTTGGTTTAAGAATCCTGAAAGAAGGTTCTATACGTGGGAGAGACCTGGACGGTTTCAGATAGATAATGTGATGGTAAGACAGACATTTAGAAACCAATTTTTAAATTTTAAGACATTTCCAGGGCAGATGTGAACTCGACCACAATGTATTGGTTATGAACCGTAGATTAAAACTGAAGAAACTGCAAAAAGGTAGGAATTTAAGTAGATGGTACCTGAATAAACTGAAAGAACCAAAGGTTGTAGAGTGTTCCAGGGAGAGCATTATGGAACGATTGGCAGGAATAGGGGAAAGAAATACAGTAGAGGAATGGGTAGCTTTGAGAGATCAATTAGTAAAGGCAGCAGAGGATCAAGTAGGTAAAAAGAAGAGAGCTAGTAGAAATCTTTAGGTAACAGAAGAGATACTGAATTTAGTTGATGAAGGGAGAAAATACAAAAATGTAGTAAATGAAGCAGGCAAAAAGGAATACAAACGTCTCAAAAATGAGATCGACAGGAAGTGCAAAATGGCTAAGCAGGGATGGCTAGAGGACAAATGTAAGGATGTAGAGGCTTATCTCACTAGGGGTAAGACAGATACTGCCTACAGGAAAATTAAAGAGACCTTTGGAGAAAAGAGAACCACATGCATGAGTATCAAGAGCTCAGGTGGAAAATCAGTTCTAAGCAAAGAAGGGAAAGCAGAAAGTGGAAGGATTATATTGTGGGTTTATACAAGGGCGATGTATTTGAGGGCAATGTTCGGGAAATGGAAGAGTACGCAGGTGTAGATGAAATGGGACGTATGATATTGCGCGAAGAGTTCGACAGAGCACCGAAAATCCTATGTCGAAACAAGGCCCTGGGAGTAGACAACATTCCATTAGAACTACTGACAGCGTTGGGAGAGCCAGCCCTGATAAAACTCTACCATCGGATGGGCAAGATGTATGAGACAGGTGAAATACTCTCAGACTTCAAGAATAAAATAAAAATTCAAATCCCAAAGAAAGCAGGTGTTCACAGATGTGAAAATTACCGAACGATCAGTTTAATAAGCCACGGCTGCAAAATACTAACACTAATACAGACGAATGGAAAAACTGGTAGAAGCCGACCTCGGGGAAGATAACTGTGGATTCCGGAGAAATGTAGGGACACGCGAGGCAATACTGACCGTACAACTTACCTTAGAACATAGATTTAGGAACAAAAAAAGCTTTGAGGTTTTCTGATAACATGGCAATTCTGTCAGAGGCAGCAAAGCACCTGGAAGAGCAGTTGAACGGAATGTACAGTGTCTTGAAAGGAGGATACAAGATGAACATCGACAAAAGCGAAACGAGGATAATGGTATGTAGTCGAATTAAGTCGGGTGATGCTGAGGGAATTACATTAGGAAATGAGACGCTTGAAGTAGTAAAGAAGGTTTGCTATTTGGGGAGCAAAATAACTAATAATGCTCGAAGTAGAGAGGATATAAAATGCAGATCGGCAATGGAAAGACAAGCGTTTCTGAAGAAGAGAAATTTGTTAGCATCGAGTACAGATTTAAGTGTCAGGAAGTCGTTTCTGAAAGTATTTGTATGGAGTGTAGCCATGCATGGAAGTGAAACGTGGACGTTAAATAGTTTGGACAAGAAGAGAATGCAAGCTTTCGAAATGTGGTGCTACAGAAGAATGCTGAGGATTAGATGGGTAGATCACATAACTAATGAGGAGGTATTGAATAGAATTGGGGAGGAGTTTGTGGCACAGCTTGACAAGAAGAAAGGATCGGTTGGTAGGACATATTCTGAGGCATCAAGGGATCGCCAATTTAGTATTGGACGGCAGCGTGGAGGGTAAAAATCGTAGAGGGAGACAAAGAGATGAATACACTAAGCAGATTGAGAAGGATGTAGATTGCAGTAAGTACTGGGAGATGAAGAAGCTTGCACAGGATAGACTAGCATAGAGAGCTGCATCAAACCAGACTCAGGACTGAAGACCACCACCACCACCACAACAACAACATTATTATCATCATCTTATGGCTCAGCAGCCTAGTGAAAGTCTTTCAATTGGACGCCTCTCCAGCGATTTATGTGCCCCTGATCCAACGGCACCCAGTGTTTCCAAAGGGCCACCCATCCAAGTAATAACCAGGTCAGTCGTTTCTTTACTTCGGTAATCGCACAAGAACCGGTGTGTCTATCGTGGCAAGGCTGTTGGCTTCGATAACTGAAGTAGATACTTTACGCGTGCCCATTTTCATAAACAATCGGTGTCTCACGAGTCGGGCATAGCCAACAACTGCCATTGGTGATAGTTGTGCTCGAGAATCACGATGAGGAACAACTTCCATGTGATTCACCGGCTAATTTCTGAGCGTGGACCAGCCACGTTTAAAATCAAGCTTTGCACACTTCACGACGGGAACCCGTCCCGTGTGAAGACGGCTTAAGGGCTGTTTCCCGATATTCGCACTTTTCGGGTTGATATTCATAGTGTAAACAGAAGCCCCGGCCGCTGGGGAGCAACTCGCCGCCACTCTCATACACGGAAACCTACATCGGCACTGTTGGGACAACCGAGAATACTCTCACTAGGAAATGGTGCCAAAAACTGTTGGCTGCATAACTAAGTAATGTTAGAGCCTCCGTGGATGTTTCAGTTTCGTTGCCATGCTAGATATGCAGCCGACAGTTTCGTTACTCTGACAATTTGACACCAGTTTCTGTTGAAAATACACGAAAGTGTCCCGACAGTGCTGATTGTAATAGACTTTAATTAGCTGGCTGCGTTATTATGGTAAGCCCTCTGCAGTACGGGTCCAAATGTCGAACTAATGAACAATGTTGCGTTGCTCCAAGCAGTACGGAAACGCCTGCCTAATGTTCACCGAGGAACTACCTGTAGCGGCTGATTAACCCGCCGGGTTGCGTCTAGAACCTCTTGGGAGGTGGGCGGCAACAGCGCAGTCGAGAGTGACCACTCCAGCAGCGTAGCGCGGCGCCGGGCCTGCGGCTCCCGGCCACCCTTTAAGGGAGGCAGCGTTCTCCCAGGACCCTGCGCCCACGAGCCCTTTACTGGCCGCCGCCCTGCGGTCACGACACGCTGCAAAGAGACCGGGCTGAAAGCACCGCCCTCCAGGGGCCTCCTCTCGGCCACACTACACGCTGTGAGCAGCACATATCGAGGGCCAGGCTCTCCCTAGTGCCCACTGCTATACAAACTAAGAGCGCACTGTTCCTCGCAGACATTCAACTCAAAACCATGGTGACTTCCATTTTTACGGTGTCGTTATACTGTCAGACTCTGTCTTTCTCGTGCGACAGTTTTCCGCCGTGTGTGTGGAATTAGAATACTGACACGACAAAGCAATTACTTTACTTTATTGTGTGGAAGCTTACAGACTAACACAGGCTCTCTTTGTTGATCTTGGTTATTCTTACATCTTAGATGATTGATTTTCATAATCCACATTCCATCATAAGATGTATCTGGGAAGCCTATCACACTTCAACAAGGTTCGTCCTTGCATCGGTAGCCAATAATCACTGGAAGCATGCCATACCTTTCACCAAGTTTGTAAAATCAAGTGAATCTCTGCAATTAATTTTATTTTGTTTCCTTTTACAGCCCTTGCGACTCACATATTGACCGTAACTGACTAGTTATAGTTGGTACGCTCTACGTTCAGTTTGCGTTTCGTATGCACTGTTTACGTGATTTCACCGACGTGGTGTCCGCCCCCGCTATCTGAGTGGTCAGCGCGACAGAATGTCAATCCTAAGGGCCCGGGTTTGATTCTCGGCTGGATCTGAGATTTTCTCCGCTCAAGGACTGGGTGTGGTGTTGTCCTAATCTTCATCATTTCATCCCCAAGACGGGGAAGTCGCAGAAGTGGCGTCAAGTCGAAAGACTTGCACACGGCGAATGGTCTATCAGACGGGAGGCTCTAATCACACGGCATTAATAACCGAGGTAGTAACGTAGTATGGTAGGATACGGGTGATAATCAGCTATCCGTTCGTGGACATACTTCACTGAATCGATATAGATCTGATTTCCCCCCCCCTCCCCCCCCCCCAGAAACACCTGGTGAGGGAACTTTCCTAAGTGGGTAGTATATGTTATATGAGCGACCAGCATCATAGAAATGGAAAAACAAATGCGGCTGCGTGCCTCTACGTAGTACGGTCAGATGGAGAAATTATTTTTATCTTCTAAAATGGTATCGTGAAGTGTTTCCGATCGTGGTAACGTAATAGTTAGTGAACTGGATTTGTATTCGGAAGTTGCCGAGTTGTAACTACCTTCGTACTATATTGATTTCTAGCGGTGTCCCCAAATCTCTTGAGGTGAGTGCTTGGTCGGTTCCTTAAAATAAGTATACGATATTCTGCAACGCGTTTGTCCTCCCATTTGTTGTACTCAGTTCTCATGATCTCGCTACCGAGTCGCCATTACACAAAAATGGCAGTATTAAGTTAATTAGTATCATTAGAGAAAACTATCTAGTTTTGTATCTATCTGATGGTTTCTACTAACTTAAACACCTTTCTTGTTTCTTGTCTTCTGAATCATTTGAGGAACTGATTTTGAGCTTGTTAATTAGTATTAGTTTTAACAGTGGTCTACGCATGTCATGTTTATGGTGTTTCCATTTCCTTTGTAGGATTCTTTGGCCTAGTTTTAGTATGCCTAGACAGTGTGAATGTTGATATGCAATTTCCAGAATTTTACAGGCCCGTGAAAATTTGGTTGTCAAGGATTTGCCGATAGCAATACCTACACTCTCTTTTATAACCTCTCCCACATTGTTCCACCATACGCTGGAACTGTTTACTGTGCATCGTAGAACAGTACATAGTTGTTAGTCGGTGCACATAGTCTCAAATTTTGAGATGTAAACTCGAGAACACTGACCTGAACCAAGTCATTCCCTTCCCAATTACGAATATGTTTTCAAATGGTTAAGTTCTCTGTAAAATGACAATCCTTACACTTGGGAAAGAAAAAAAAAACACTAAATGCGCACCTACATTTGAGTTCCGTATTGCGTTCATTGGCACTGGTAATAATAATTGCAAGCAAAGTATAATCCCTCCAAGAACAGAAGAGCATCATTCGGATTCCATAAGATATCATCCTCTTCCAAAATATGTATTTCGTAAACTAAGTATATATTGACGAATTTGACAGTAACACAAAATACATGTACAATGCCATATCGTACTTAAATGAAAAGGGTCGACTCAGTCACCAAGACTAATCGCACTTCTTACGAGAGTGTATTAATGTACGTTGTACTACTTCTTGGGTATTACGGAAGGGATCTACAGAGATGTTAGTAGCACAACTACTCCTTACCAACCTTGCTTCCCGAATGGGAACACATTGCAGAGCATACATGCTCTCCTTGATCAGACACCCTATTAAAAATCATTTCTCGCATTCTGTAATGTCCAGAGGACCATAACGAATCACAGTCATTTCGGTGTAATTGTCTTAGCAAAAATGTGTAATTTCTGTTCGTCTCATTGCGTTTTTCTTTCAATGTTCTTCTGTACTTTACTGTAGGTACCCTCCGCGACGCACGGTATGGTGGATTGAGGAGTATGTATGTAGATGTATATGTAGCAGTTCTTGTATGTATACCCTAGTTTCATCGAGCGGTGTTATTTGGCGCTGGCACATCATGAGAAATTTACTTTCGTACGTAAGTTTTGCAGATGGTTACACAAGAGATGAATCACAAGTTTGTGACTGGAACTGCCGTTGTGTGCCCGAGGGCCAGCTACGTCATCGCTTTGTGCCGTTCTTCCATTTCCTTTTCAACGCTGCCGTATCTCTTGCATTCGTTCAGAACTGGACCTTTTAGCCTTTCGGTTTCTTTCGGTGCGAGCTTTACTCTGTCAGGAGGTTGCTATAATTCCGAGAATATTTATGACTTACAATAGACGATGTCTTCCTTTTTTTTTATTTTCAGTTTCATGCCGGTTTTCATTTACATTCAGACAAATATGTATACAGGGTGTCCCAGCTATCTTGTCCACCCAAAATATCTCTGGAACAATAACAGCTATTCGAAAAAGACTTTACCGGTATCAATGTAGGGCTTGGGCCCATGAATGTAAATATTTGGAAACTTTTTAAAAAAACATAAGTTTGTGTTAAAAAAACATATGCTTTCGTTTTAGAAGGTTTCCAAATATTTACCTTCATGGGCCCCAGCCCTACATTGATACCGGTGAAAGTCGTTTTCGAATAGCTGTAATTGTTCCAGAGATATTTTGGGTGGACAAGATAGCTGGGACACCCTGTATATGAAAAGCACATCAATGACCTAGCTGAATGCCTTTATGCCTAACAAAAGTTTATAAATTTAGACAAAGTTAATTTGTAAAAATCACGCTCTTGTGCGTACTTTGGTACGATGGCATCACAGACAAAATAAATACTTCGCAACAGTCACGTACAGGCAAGATCTAATCGTTGTGGGCTCAATAGTCGTTTACCTATTGTTAGTCTCGTAGTTATTAGTGATCCATATCTGACGGTCGATCCATATCTGAAGGTTGTGCAACGAATTTCGACCGATGAGCGAATAGTCGTTTTCACGTCAATACAAATGGCTGTACTCAAATGTGCTATATATAAGCGGGAGCGGGCGGGGGAGAGAGAGCGTGTTGATCTATGCCAGCTGTGACCGAGAATCGATTAAGTATACAAATGTACTAACATAAAACTCAATTTCAACATTCGTCCGGGTTTGTTTAAGCAGACGCAAAAAAAGCAGTGCAACACACTGGGGTGACAAAAGTCGAGGCAGAGCGATGTGCACGTACACAGATGGTGGTAGTATCACTCAGACAAGGTATGAAAGAGTAGTGCATTGGCGGAGCTGTCGTTTGTATTCAGGTAATTCATGTGAAAAATGTTTTCGAGGTGATTCTAGCCGCATGACGGGAATTAAGATTTTGAGCGCGGAATGATAGTAGGAAGTAGACGCCGGGCATTTCATTTTGGAAATATATAGGGAATTCAGTATACTGCGGTAGACAGTGTTAGTAGTGTGCCGAGAATACCATATTTCAAGCATTACCTCTCACCACGGGCAACGCAGTGACCGACGCCCTTCTCTTAACGACCGAGAGCAACGGCGTTTACGTAGATTTGTCAGTGCTGACAGACGAGGTACACTGCGCTAAATAACCGCAGAAATCAATGTGGGACGTACGACGAATGTATCCATTAGGACAATGCAGCGAAATTTGGCTTTTATAGACTATAGCAGCAGACAAACGAAGCGAGTGCCTTTGCTAACGTCGCCTGCAACACGTCTCCTTAGCTCGTGACCATATGGGTTCGACCCTAGACGATTGCAAAACTGTGGCCTGATCAGATGAACCCTGTTTCGAGTTGGTAAGAGGTGGCGGTAGGGTTCGAGTGTGGCGCAGACCCCACGAAGCCATGGTCAGTCACAAGCTTAAAACAAGGCACTGTGCAAGCTGGTGGCCGCTCCATAATGAAATGGGCTGTGTTAGCATGTAATGGATTGGATCCTCTGGTCCAACTGAACCCATCATTGACTAAAAGCGGTTATGTTCGGCTACTTGGAGACGATTTGCAGCCGCTAATGGACTTCATGTTCGCAAACAACGACGGTATTTTTACGGATGACAATGCGCCGTTTCACCGGCCCTCAATTGTTCGCGATTGCTTTGAAGAACATTTGGCCACACACATCGCCCGACGTGAATCGCATCGAACATTTATAAACATAATCCAGAAGTCAGTTCGTGTTCAAAATCCTGCATCGGCAATACTTTAGCACTCATGGACGGCTATAAATGCAGGATGACACAATATTTCTGCAAGAGCCTTCAAACGATTTATTGAGTCCATGTCGCATAGAGTGGCTGCCGGGCGAATGGTGGTCCGACAAGATATGAGGAGGTATACCACGAGTTGTGTCAGCTCAATGTATAAGAACTCCGAAGTTCACCGTCTCAGCAATGCAATTACTTCTCTGTTTGAGAGACCACTTGCCCAGGAACTACTGTGCGTAGGTCAGCACTGAATCCGTTGCAGTTTGCACGCCTTCACATCCTGCCGCTTCCCCGAGTCCCAAATTAGTTTAAATCGGTAACGAGCCGTGGGGAACGATTGGGTTGTCGCATCACCGGGGCGCGACACGTGTTGTGCAGCGGCCGTGTGGTCGGCTAATCCCTTTACGCCGCTACCGGCCAACATTTAACACCGCGGGTCGAATTTCACAGCGCGGCCCGCTCTGGTGGGCGGCACGCACCGCCGCGTTTATCGGATTATGCGGCGCATCATGAAGAGGCCGCTCCGCTCCGCGCCCGTTACCTTCCGGCCCGGCTCGCCGCTCTGGCCGCCACGGCCGACCGGCGCCGCGTCACGTTACACACGAGTTCTGTGCTGCGGGAAAAAGAAGAGCTCTCACAGTTACAACTGGATTTTCTGTATCGATCTGGTGTGAACCCGCTCCTCGCGCGTGCTCGATGTGCTTCATTTAATACACGTAAACATTCGTCAATTTGAACGCCATGCTGTTCATCTGGACACGGCCTCATTCCAGCTGATATCGGTGTATCTATATGAATACTCTGCAATTCACTGTTAAGTGCGTCACAGAGGGTTCTTCGAACCACTTTCAAGCTACTTCTCTACCGTTCTAATCTCGAACAGCACTCGGCGACAAACACACACTTGAATCTTCCCGTGAGAGCCGTGTCTTCTCTTACTTTATTCTTACGATTATTTATCCCTATGTATGGATAAATGACCCGTGGACGTAAGCGCCTCGGTCTCTGGGAAATTCATTACGTTCGAACTGAAATACGTTCAAATGTTCTGCAGCGAACCGAAGTTTCCGCGACTGTCCTTATATCCTTGTTATAGACCAGAGGCACCGGCGTCTGCTTTCAGTTCATTTGGGACTGCGTTGAGCGAGAGATTCGCGATAAATGCAAGCTAAGGAAAGGGAAAATTTCTTAGAGTACTTTCTGCAAAATGAAAGTGGGATTCCATCCGGGCCTGGCAGCTTATTTCCTTTCAACTCCTTCAGCCATGCTCCAAGCAGGATTTGAACATGCGACCGTAGCGGTCGCGCGGTTCCAGACTGAAGCGCCTAGAACCGCTCGGCCACCACGCCCGGCTCAACTTCTTCGGTTGATCCTCCACGCCTGGCATGCTTATTACTATGTCGTCCATATAGGAGTTTGTTAAATGGTCAAACGGCAGTACGTTTGTTCGATTCTCCTGCCTGAAAGATAATTTAAAGGCTAAATCCAAAACTTGGGCTTCATTTTTCTTATCTTCTGTTGTTACACCAGACTGGTGAACGAGTGACGGGATAAACCTTTAGACCCGCATAGCGATTTCATATACGAGCATTTTACTCGGATTCTTGGGCAGATCTTTTGCTAAGATATGATCGTGGGGGTGGTTGTATGCTTCGCTCGTAGACATTTTCACAGACACACGAATCTCTGCAAATCTTTGCTTGTCGCCATCAGCGCTCTCTCTTTTGAACCGAGAGTGTAACAGCCTCTGCTTCCACAGCATTTAGCGAATTTCGTTGCCATGGTGGGTATTTTGCGTCCTCAATCCGCTTTCTAGCTCCATAGTTCTCCAGACCGCGATTTGCAGTGTTTTTAAACTTTGCCCATAGTGTCTCTACGTCCATATTACTGGAATTAAGTGATATCGATTCACTGTCAAAGTGAGATGCTGACAACTGCTTGTCTGCTCTTTCTAGCAGAAACACTGCGTTAACCTTCTTGACTGACTTATTAACTTTCCTAACCGTAGCTGCTTAATGACTTCATCATCTCTAATTTCCACATCTATACTGACGCTGTCGATAAGGTCTGGCCCGTTTGTAACTGTGAATTATAAACGTGTCCATTGCATTGCAGTTTTCAGAAAGTGTGTTCAAAAGTACTTCGCATGACTGTCTGGCTGTACCCCGCATTCAACTCGTAGACGTCCCAGTCTGCAGCCAGTAGGTTAAAGTCCACTCCAACTTCTATTGCATGATCTGGACGCTAGACACTAGAATCGTCACAGCAGAGTCGGGCTGCCGTTAAAAGCGTCAAACATCCTGCTGAGGAGCGCTATATTCAACAACGTTCGCTGGACCTCTGACGCGAAACACTTGTGCCTACACCAGCATTGCACTCAGTCTTCAGATGTGCCACAGATCGCCATACCAAGCACTATTCAGCCTCGCGATGGGGAGTGGTAAAAAATTGTTCCTCACCAGTGTATGTCAATGAATTAAATATACTACACTTCCTTGGTTTTGTGACACTGTAATAATTTCAATAATTTCGTTAACATACAGCAACTAATCTTTATAAATCAACCTTGTATTTTTACGCGAACATGGCTTAGCACACAATAGGTCCTCCAAATGCATGCAGATTTTTCTACAGTGTTGAGTTTCAACAACAAGCTGGTTGACAAGAGCCTACTGTCTAACCACTGAAGTCGATGTCTGTAATATTGCCGCACTAAACTGTGAAGCGATCAAATGAGGATAAATACATCTGGTACGGACCAGGAATATTCGTTCAAACCATCTCTCCTCGCAGTGCTACGCTTCATTCTGAGTTCGCTCCAAGCTACAGGGGCTGGACTAAAGTATGGAGATATCGGAAACAAGTCACATTACCATGCCTAATAGGTTGTAGGAAGCCTGTCGGCATTCAAAAAAGTTTCCAGTCATCTCTGAATAGATAGATAGACAGAGGTCCTGTAATGTTTCAAAAAAAAAAAAATCTTACAACCACCTTCCTGCAAAAGAATGACAACTTCAGATAAAAAGGAGGTAGCAATCAAGCACATCTCTCTCCAAAGTAGACCGTATAAGATCAATAATAATGTTGAGACCTGGTGGCTGTGGTGGTCAGGAGGGATGCGACACTTCATACCCACGCTCACAGCAAAATTACCGGACGATGCGAGCTGTGTGAAGAGGGCCACCGTCGTCTTGGAACACACCACCACCACCACCACCACCACCACCACCACCACCACCACCACCACCACTGCTACTACTGGACAATTAACGTTCTACCACAGGAAGGACTTGATCCGCCAAAACGGTAACGTAATCCTTGTTATTAATGCGACCCACGGAATATCACGATATGGCTGCTCAAATCATCACGGTATGCTCTCGATTGTTCATTGGTGGGACGTAAACTTGGCCGTAAATTGCAAACAGTGTGAAACAAGACTCATCCGACCAAATGGCATTCTTCCATTGCTTCTTTGTACACATTTTATAGATTTGGCACCACGTTTTCCTGTTACGGACGTTTGCATCACTGATGCGTGGTTTTTGAATTCCAGCTCGTCCTGCATTTCCCTTCTTCTGGATCTCTCTTCGTAATTCGCAATTGCGAAATTCATTTCAGCCGCGTCTTTCGCAGCTGTCGTCGTCTTACTTTTTCTCAAAATCCTCTTCAATGATTGTCTGTCAAGATCACTCAATGAAAGCATTCCTGTCCGTGGTGAGTCAGTAGATGATGTCTTTACACTTTCTCTGTATGCAGTAAAAATCTTCGCTAGGGTATTTCTTGAAACGCCGAACACTGAGTAGCAACTATTTGCCCACCTTCGAAGACACTTAGCTCTGATATAACGCATTCACAATTACGCAGAATACTCTTCTTACCACAACTGAAAACGTATTCAGGACACTGCACAGGAGACGTGGCTGATCATATACAACAGATAGACCTGCACGGTTGGCTAGCATTTCCGTTTTTGTTCAAGCAAGCATATCTCGCTGAGTTCCCATGTTTTTGTCCAACCTCTGCCCCTCTCGGTGTGGCCATGGTTTCCTGCGGAGACGGTGCCCGGAATTATCCTCCACGAGAACCACATGTCAGAGGCGGAGACGAGACGGCTCAGAAGATCAGACAGCACTTCAGGGATTGTGACTCCCGTTACGCGAGTGCTGTCTGTTCTGTCCGCGCTGTCTGCGAAGCTTCCTTGCAATGGCAGGCGCTCGAATTTCCTGCCTCCTTTACACGTCGTCGTCCTCATGCTATCACGTTGCACACCTAGCAGTGCTATGTCTCTGCAGTTCCTTCTGCGAGTGAATATATGCAACACGCCGTAAAACCTCACAGGCCTCTCTCGATCGCAGCTTTTCATGCGTGAACGGATCTGCAGTGTTCATTATCGGAATATGTGCTCGTACAATGAAGTGTTACGGAGTTCAAACTTCAGCAACCTCCATCCCCCACAAACACACAGCTGGCATCTCTTATACACTTAAACCCGCATATGTATCCGGGGTAGGATACACGCCTAAGCATGAAGTGGACAAAATGACTTGTTTCACGTGCATGTACAAGAGGGAAGAAAATGATTTATGTAGTTCAATGTGCGCCTCAGTCTCCCACATCTTTTCTCGTGGCACCTACATCATATACAGGATAATCAGGAAAAGTGTGAAAAGCTTGAAGAGTGTTTCAGAAAAATAAGTCGATACATTACGCCGTTTCCGAGTTAGATTTGAGGAGTCAAGCGGTTGCGCGCGCAAATTCAGGCCGCCCGCCAGAGATGGTGTCGCCAAACGTGTTCTTAGTTTGGTTTCCTAAAACGGAAAATGAAAGCGATACAAGAATTGGACATGGGGCGCTAGTAAGAGTCTAACATGAGCCAAAGCACGAGCAATCTCGTGCGCCATCACATACGCCGTGAGAGCAACTGACACTAATTGTGTCTAGAGGCCCTCTTGAATTTGCGTGTGCAACAGCCCGATTGGCTAGCTTTAATGCTAATTAGCTCGGAAATGGCGCGAAGTATCGAGTTTTTTTTTCTTGGCTGTTATTCCTCAGATTAAGCTTATTCATTATAGATGTTTAAGAACCCGTGAATGTTTATTCACTGTAAATATGGAAAACTGCAACGAATCACTTACTTGAAATAGTTATTTATTCGATGAACCGGTTTCCACACCTTGTCAGGCCCATCTTCAGATGGTGTGCTGGAGGCTACATTGAAATTCAACACATATTCTAATGGGATTTCCCTTTGCTATGGGCATTATCTGGCGTCCAAGCACATTTAAAGAGTGTAAGTATTCGACACACCAGCCGGAAATACTCTGAGTTTCGTTTAAAAGGAAAGATAAGTATTCAATGCCCCATCGACGACGAGGTCATTAGAGACGGAGCACAAGCTCGAAGTGTTATAAAGGCTCGGGAAGGAAATCGGCTATGCTCTTTCAAAGAAACCATGTCAGCATTTGCCAGCAGCGATTTAGGAAAATCACGGTGAACCTAAATCTTGGTGGCTGGGTGCGGATTGAACCGTCTTTCTCGCGAATACGATTCTAATGTGCTCGCCAATGCGCCATATCACTAGGCGAGAGTGGGTCACATTTCTTTCCAGTCGTCCAACAAAGATACCAGGCAGCTAACGGAGTCATCAGTAAACAACCTGGAAAAAAACTCTTATCCTATCTAATGAATAATTTATATATTTTGACTACGCCATTATCGGCCCCCTCTCCTGTTCCCTACTGCACATTCGATGCTACTTTTTGTTGAGCATTTGACTTCTAGTATAACGTACTGGGTTTTTACGCTCAAATATTATTAACGCTGGTAAGGTGTTCGTGAAGTCACACCGTATAAATTGAGAGCTGGACATACTCACCGAGGGTTCCTATCAACGTTGCATCACAGACTGGCAGATGATGTGTTTAGTGGTAGGAGCACGGGGTGGAGGGGGAGGGGTGGGGGAGAGAGCATATAAATATTTTACGCTGATGAGATTCGTGCTCGGTTTACTGTTAACATTTTGAAAGTAAAAAAAAGTAACTAAACCGTTCATTATGATGCAGAATTTTATTATTACATCTGATTGAAAGAGGAAGTGCCACTATACGTATGTTAGATATAAAACTTCCCAAGTCTGTTCCTTTTCACCGTTAACTAGAGAGGAAGACTGCGCGAAATTATAATAGTTGTTAGTTGCCGTATACACCGTTGAGCTTAAATGTTTATGCAGAAATAATGTGCCGGTATATTAAACATACAAAATACGTAAAACTGTTCGGGTGGGACTAAACGGCGGTTGTAACAACTTTTGTAAACCTATGAGCACGAAATATTCATATCGCCTAATCACAAGTATCTGTAGTTTTCAAACTGTAAGGTGTGAATAAAGCGAATTGTTTCACATCAGCGTTCTTTTTTTTTCTCTCTGAAGTTGTTAAGAAGTTTTTCCACCAAGAATGTCATTATATTCACTATGTTTCTGCAAGAAATGGATGTTAGGATTACTGGTGTATAATTATGCACACGTGTTTAAATAACTTTCCTATAAATTTCACTAACTTTGCCTCGTTCTCCAGTTACGTGGGCTTTCTTCAGTGCGAAAGATGAACTATAAATCCTTGAGAGTATGCTAGGGTGATTTGTTGAGCAAAGCTCTTGATCTACTGCATACATTATTCTTATCCAAATTGAGGTAGTGCTCGACCTAGACGTAAAGGGACATTAAAACTCTCAATTTTGCATTCTTCCCCTTTGAAATGCCATGACATCATTTCACCGGGATCTTTGAAGTGGCTCGCACAGTTACTTTCGTCAGTTGTAATTTAACTTGGAACCTGACTATGGGCCTTATTTTGGATTTTCTTAAGTATAAAAAGGCAGGATGACAGTTGGAAGCATCGTAGTGACGGGCTGGGTCTAGTAAACTTCAGTGCATTCACTTTACTTTTTTATCAGTTTAAAGCACTTGCCTGGACAAGAACAGACTGATGGAAACAAGCTATCATCTTAAATATTCTTAAAAACATGCGTTATCAGCCAATATACTGCAGCTGTTTGTCATTGGTAATAGCTTAGCTTCAGAACAGTAAATAAATTACGCAGAAAAATACACCAGACTTTTGTATATCAAGAAAGTAATCAGAATTTACTATTTTTGTACTCTGGAGAACATGTAATTTGTCTTCAAAGTTATTTATATTCCTCTGGACACAACTTCCCCTGACAAATTTACCAGGAGTTGGCTAGAAAATTTTGTTTTCTGTACATATGCGTACATACATATTTTCAACATCTTTGTTTCTCTGATTCACACTTGCAAGTTGTTATGCTATTTTTGCTAAGTTTTTATGGGTTTGGAACAGGCGTTTCTTCAGTTCCATGTTTTATTTACTGAACTGCATCAAATATCTTCAGTTACCTTTTAAAGCAAGAACAAGATCAGAAATATTTTAAAGTATCCCCTCTTGATAGTTTCTGATACTGTGTTCTTTTCAACTGTAGCAAAAACGTTTGTACAGGATTATCTTAACTGATTTACCATTTGCCTTAATCACTTACAATTCCTAAATCAGGTGTACTGTAAGCATATTTATTTACAGAAGAATTCAGTGGTTCTACATCGACATCTACATTTGTACTCCGCAAGCCACCCAACGATGTGTGGCGGAGGGCACTTTACGTGCCACTGTCATTACCTCCCTTTTCTGTTCCAGTCGCGTATGGTTCGCGGGAAGAACGACTGTCTGAAAGCCTCCGTGCGCGCTCGAATCTCTCTAACTTTACATTCGTGATCATCTCGGGAGGTATAAATAGGGGGAAGCAACATATTCGATACCTCATCCAGAAACGCACCCTCTCGCAACCTGGACAGCAAGCTACACCACGATGCAGAGCACCTGTCTTGCAGAGTCTGCCACTTGAGTTTCCTAAACATCTCTGTAACGCTATAACGGTTACCAAATAACCCTGTGACGAAACGCGCCGCTCTTCTTTGGATCTTCTCTATTTCCTCCGTCAACCCGATCTGGTACGGATCCCACACTGATAAGCAATACTCAAGTATAGGTCAAACGAGTGTTTTGTAAGCGACTTCCTTTGTTGATGGACTACATTTTCTAAGGACTCTCCCAATGAATCTCAAGCTGGTACCCGCCTTACCAACAATTAATTTTATATGATCATTCCACTTCAAATCGTTCCGCACGCATACTCCCAGATATTTTACAGAAGTAACTGCTACCAGTGTTTGTTTCGCTATCATATAATCATAGAATAAAGGATCCTTCTTTCTACGTATTAGCAATACATTACATTTGTGTATGTTAAGGGTCAGTTGCCACTGCCTGCACCAAGTGTCTATCCGTTGCAGATATTCCTGCATTTCGCTGCAATTTTCCAATGCTGTAACTTCTCTGTATACTACAGCATCATCCGCGAAAAGCCGCATGAAACTCCCGGCGCGATCTACTAGGTCATTTATATGTATTGTGAAAAGCAATGGTCCCTCGTGGCACGCCAGGGGTTACTTTAACGTCTGTAAACGTCTCTCCATTGAGAACAACATGCTGTGTTCTGTTTGCTAAAAACTCTTCAATCCAGCCACACAGCTGGTCTGATATTCCGTAGGCTCTTACATTGTTTAACAGGCGACAGTGCGGGACTGTATCGAATGCCTTCCGGAACTCAAGGAAAATGGCATCTACCTAGGAGCCTGTATCTAATATTTTCTGGGTCTCATGAGCAAATAAAGCAAGTTGGGTCTCACACGATCGCTGTTTCCGGAATCCATGTCGATTGCTACAGAGTAGATTGTGGGTTTCCAGAAATGACATGATACGCGAGCAAAAAACATGTTCTAAAATTCTACAATTGTTCATATGGGCCACGTAACTATCCGCCTAGTCTAGGCATCACTCCTTCATATTATTCTGATATTACTAAATTAATTTGCGCCAAAATGGCGATAACTTTCGAATTTCTTTAAAATTCTTCAGCGAAGTGTTAATAGGTCTAAAATAAATTAGAGTTGAAGTAGAAATTGATTTGCTCTGACACAAATATATATAAAATTGTAGTTGTACCTTTGACAGTTACTGATTCTAATCTACAGACCTACAAGTTAGTAAACTTAGTAAGAAATCTTGGATCTGATTATTATTGATATATATGTCACAAAACAGCTATTAATGGAAACATTAGTTAGGTCACAGTACGTGCGCAGGCCAACCGATTCGGCTCATATTTGCCAAATCGTTTGTGTATAACCTGAAATGAGACACTAAGATAAATTGGCTCAACCCCCTCCTTGCCCTCCTCATCCAGATTTTTAGAAAAACACCCCTAAAATTCATTACTCGAAATCGACTCGGAACAGATGAGATCGATAGATAATTAAAACTGAGCATTGTACATCGTTATATGTGGGGTGCAAAAACGCGTATTTTTCTAGAAATCCAGGAAATAAACTTATTTGACTGTTGGTGTTAAACCTTAGCAGTTAACGCTGTGCATCGAAAGCTCAGCTGCCTCATCGACCAAGGCATTCGGCTGATGAGCAGAGAACTTTAATCGATTTCCAAATAAAGCATTTTCCTTCTCTAAATTAGTAGGAACTGATGGGGAGGGAGGAGCGGGTAATAAGGTCAGCAGGCTAAATCAGGAGTAGTAATAACAGAAATTACTTTCTCAAATTAGTAACGAATTAAAATTAAGCTTCGTTGTATAAAAACTATGCCGAGTAAGAGAGTGCGAAGATGATCATTCGGTGCACGTTGTCGCACGAGGGAGGAAAAAGAGCCCGAGTCGCAGTGCTAGTATACATAAAATAACGCATTCCTACATGGCGCAATATTCCATCACAGTGTCGAGAAAATTATTGCCTAAAGTTTCTCTGTACTTAACAGCAACTGATGATGAATTTGCTCCTCGGCGTGCAGAAGAGATTTGTCGTTTAACCAAGTTCTTAGAAAAGTTTGTGTCACTTGCTCCAATTCCGGTAAACTGACAAATGAAAATTAAAATATATCTTTAGAACATTTTGAAACCCTATGTAGCTGACAACAAGTTTTTTTTTCTGAAACTGGAATCCTTAGATGGGCAGAATAATACTGTCATATACGATGGCATGATCATAGATCGCCCAGGGTCAGCTGACTTCCATGGTAGAAATAATAGTCACAAACTGCAAGTCTGTGTAACGGCCACATAGATTTATTTTTGTCGCCAAATTAAAAAAATTATTTTGAGGCTTAAAATTAAAATCCGCAAACGCAGTGGGAATTACACTACCGCGCTGACGCATTAACGATTCACACCATAATTCATGATCAACTTTCAGCGCCTCTTCTTCAGGCAATGCTACTACATGCGTGGTGCACATCCAAATTAATTCCCAAAAAAGAAATATTTTGTAGTATAAACAACGTATGTTTTCTGCCGAATCTTCGAAAGGAACAATTTAATTGCGCGAAGATTGCATTCGCTAGATGTTCTTGGTGCCACAAGTTTATTTGCTATGAATGTGTATATGGCAAGTATTATCCATCTAGTTGTTCGAAGAAACTTTAGGACATGTAACAGAGTGAGTAAAAGAGTCAATTGTGAAGCGACCAGGGATAAATGTTCAATTTTTCGCTAAACCAAGCCGTTCGAGAATTTTATTTGCGTACTTCGCTGTTGTTACTTATTGATTTACTTACCTTATTAACCGTCCTGTTGCTGGCAATTTCGAAACGGAAAAAGACAAATAAAAATTAATGTACTTAGAAGTCGAACCCAGGTTCTCTGATCGCTAGGCAGATGCCTTGGTCGTTACGCCTGCGGGGCCTTCGTTGCACAGCGTTTACCTTACGGGTACATAAGCGGCAGTCAAAAAATAGCTTTTCCTCGATTTATAGGAAAATAAACGTTTTCGCCCATACACGATAACGAAAAATGTTCATTTTTCAACTATTTTTTTTATCGATATCGTCACTTTTGGGTCAATTGCACGTCTGATCTTTAAGGGCTGTTTTCTCATAAACGAGGTGTTGGTGAACCAAAATATTTTAGCCTCCATATTAGGCTGTGTACAAGCTACCTGACACACATGAGCTGAATCGGTTGGCCGTGTCTGAGGTCTTCGCCTTATTGGTATAAAATGGAAAATAGTCTTATTTAGGAAATTTACGGAAAATAAGCAGTCCAATAAAGTTACGCAACTTTCAGTACAAAATGTTATTGGTTTGCTCAAAAACTTTTGGATGATGATGATTAGTGTTTTAGGGAGCACAACAACAAGGTTATCAGCGCCCTTTACCAAAAGATCAATTCAGAGCCGATCTTTGTGAGATGTGGTAATGTTCAAATTGCAAGATTGGACACAGAAAATCAAAACAGGTAGATAAAACTAGAAATAAAAGAGCAGTACAAAACAGGTTAAAATAAGTAACGGCGGCTGAGTGACCACTTACAAAAATCGGGTGACCAAACCACTGTACAGCACATAAAGACCTCAATCACAATAATTTGGGAAGAAGTCCAGACAGCACACAAAAGCGTAAAACTCTAGCGACACTCGCCTCATCATTAGTTGAAAGAGAGGGCAGGTCTGGTCGGAAACTGAAATCGTCCCTCAAACCCGCATATAAAACACACTCAGTTAAAATATGTCGTATCGACAGCTGTGTCCCACATGTCTGACACGTTGGTTGCTCCTCACGACGTAACAGAAAACCATGTGTCAAAGGACAATGTCCTATTTTAAGCCATGTAAGGGCTACTTCCTCAGCTCGTTGTTGTCGAAAGGAGGTGAGCCACGGTCGGACAGAATCCTTCACCGCTCGCAACTTATTGTCCCTCACGTCCAGCCACTGAGCCTCCCGCCAACGCATGACCTTTCGAGTCACGAAAGATGTTATTGCCCGCAGGGGGACGGAACAGCGAGCAGGAGGTGTGATGGACCAAGCCTCCTTGGCAGCAGCATCTGCAAGTTCATTTCCAGGAATACTTATGTGCCCTGGAACCCAGCAGAAAACTACATCTTTACCCTGCTGTCGCAAGAGCAGGAGTGCGTCCTGCACTTCTTGCACCATCCGATCGGCTGGGTACATCTGTTCAAGAGCGTGTAGAGCACGTTGGGAATCGGAGCAGACGATGAATTTCGTGCATATGCTCTAGTGCTTGGAGAATGGCAAACAGTTCCGCATAGTAAACTGAGAACTGCTCTGGGAGCCGTATCCTACGGATGGTATCGGGAAACACAGCTCCCTACTTAGCACTCATATACAACCGCTCGCTCACCGATAGATCTGTACCTACAGATTGGAAAATTGCGCAGGTCGCACCAGTGTTCAAGAAGGGTAGTAGGAGTAATCCATTTAACTACAGACCTATATCATTGACGTCGGTTTGCAGTAGGGTTTTGGAGCATATACTGTATTCAAACATTATGAATCACCTTAAGGGAACGATCTATTGACACGTAATCAGCATGGCTTCAGAAAACATCGCTCTTGTGCAACGCAGCTAGCTCTTTATTCGCACGAAGTAATGGCCGCTATCGACATGGGATCTCAAGTTGATTCCGTATTTCTAGATTTCCGGAAAGCTTTTGACACCGTTCCTCACAAGCGACTTCTAATCAAGCTGCGGAGCTATGGGGTATCGTCTAAGTTGTGCGACTGAATTCGTGATTTCCTGTCAGGAAGGCCGCAGTTCGTAGTAATAGACGGCAAATCATCGAGTAAAACTGAAGTGATATCAGGTGTTCCCCAGGGAAGCGTCCTGGGACCTCTACTGTTCCTGATCTATATAAATGACCTGGGTGACAATCTGAGCAGTTCTCTTAGACTGTTCGCAGATGATGCTGTAATTTACCGTTTAGTAAGGTCATCCGAAGACCAGTATCAGCTTCAAAGCGATTTAGAAGAGATTGCTGTATGGTGTGTCAGGTGGCAGTTGACGCTAAATAACGAAAAGTGTGAGATGATCCACATGAGTTCCAAAAGAAATCCGTTGGAATTAGATTACTCGATAAATAGTACAATTCTCAAGGCTGTCAATTCAACTAAGTACCTGGGTGTTAAAATTACGAACAACTTCAGTTGGAAAGATCACATAGATAATATTGTGGCGAAGGCGAGCCAAAGGTTGCGTTTCATTGGCAGGACACTTAGAAGATGCAACAAGTCTACTAAAGAGACAGCTTACACTACACTCGTTCGTCCTCTGTTAGAATATTGCTGCGCGGTGTGGGATCCTTACCAGGTGGGACTGACGGAGGACATCGAAAGGGTGCAAAAAAGGGCAGCTCGTTTTGTATTATCGCGTTATAGGGGAGAGAGTGTGGCAGATATGATACACGAGTTGGGATGGAAGTCATTACAGCATAGACGTTTTTCGTCGCGGCGAGACCTTTTTACGAAATTTCAGTCACCAACTTTCTCTTCCGAATGCGAAAATATTTTGTTGAGCCCAACCTACATAGGTAGGAATGATCATCAAAATAAAATATGAGAAATCAGAGCTCGAACAGAAAGGTTTAGGTGTTCGTTTTTCCCGCTCGCTGTTCGGGAGTGGAATAGTAGAGAGATAGTATGATCGTGGTTCGATGAACCCTCTGCCAAGCACTTAAATGTGAATTGCAGAGTAGTCATGTAGATGTAGATGTAGAGCAGTCCATAAAATCCCCCTGTTTAGACCTATCGGTGTAAACAGCAATAAAATCTGAATGGCGTTCTAAAATCTCAGTAAGTTTAATTTTAAAAAGGTGGTCTGGGGTACAATACTTCTTACTTCTTGTAAGCAGCCAGATCAATAAGTAATCTTGACCTTTGTAGTAGCCAGGGAGATCCCCTACGCCATCCCTGGCGGAGGACCTTAATGCCCTCCAGGTGTAATGACTGGAGACTCTCATTTGCACGGGTGCCAAACGGCTTTGTTGCCTTCGGACGGTGGCGGAAGAGACGTCCAGTGCCGGCTGGGAAAGGGTGTTGGACGCCAATGGAAGTGGAGTGGACTTGGCGTTGTACGCGTGCCGTACCACGAGGAGAAGGCGCCGAATGGGCAGTGGAGGCTCTCCCGCCTCGACACACAGACTATCAACTGGACTCGTGCGATAAGCCTAACACCCTCATGGTGAATCACATCCAACATTTTGAGGTAGGAGGGTCGTGCAGAGCCATAAGCGTGACATCCGTATTCCAGTCGAGGTCGCACAAAGGCCTTATAAAGTTGGAGCAGACGTGCCCTGTCGGCGCCCCAGGATCTATGACTGACGCATTTAAGGACGTTTAAAGCCTTGAAACAGCGAACTTTTAGATCCTTCAAGTGTGGCAACCATGTAAGCTTCTCATCAAAAAGAAGCCCGAGGTATTTCACTTTTCCCATAAGGGGGAGAACAGTGTCTCCTAGTTTTAAAACAGGGAGATTAAAAAGAGAATGGGAACGGTCAAAATCTACACAAACAGTCTTCTCCAAAGAGAATTTAAAGCCTGTGGTCTTAGACCATTCCTCCAATCCCACGAGTGTCAGCTGTAATTGGCGTGTAGCAGTTGTAAGGGAGGAAGACGCACAGAAAATAGAGAAATCGTCCACAAACAAGGAGCATCGTACGGGCCGTCGTACCATGGACGCAATACTATTGATTTCAATTGCGAAAGCTGTCACACTGAGGACACTGCCTTCAGGGACGCCGTTCTCCTGCTTAAAACGGGCAGACAGGACATTCCCAACCTTATACTTAAAATACCTATCAGACAGAAAGGATCTGATGATTGTGGGAAACCCCACTCATAAAGCTGTCGCAAAATGTTATGCCTCCAGGTAGTATCGTACGCCTTCTCCAGGTCGAAGAAAACCCCGAGAAGGTGTTGCTTACGTAGGAAAGCATCTTGTATCGCTGTTTCGAGTAGGATCAGGTTATCTAGGGTGGAATCATACCTCCTGAACCCACACTGGCAGCGGGTAAGTAAGGATCTGGATTCGAGAACCCACACCAGGCGCCTATTGACCATACGCTCAAATGTCTTTCCTACGCAGCTCGTGAGACTAATGCTACGATAGCTACTGGGTTCGGTCCGATCCTTCCCTGGATTTAAAAGTGGAATTAAAATCGATTCTTTCCACGAACTAGGAAAGTCACCTGTCTTTCAAATTTCATTAAAAAGTTGAAGGAGGACTTCCTTTGACCGCAGATCCAACTGCTGCAGCATGCTATACGATATCAGGTCTGGACCAGGCGCAGTATCCCGAGAGACTGACAGTGCAGAGTCCAACTCCCACAAAGAGAAAGGCTGGTTGTATACCTCAGTGTTGTTTCAACGGAAATCAAAACCAGCCCTCTCCTGTGTACCTCGATAGCGAAGAAAAAATTTTGGAACTGACATCATCTGCATTCCTCTCTTTCCAACAAAGTGACTTCCACCATCCAACACACATTGCCGAGAACTTTCTTGCTAGAAGTCTGTGATGGTATTGGTCTGCATAAGCATCTTCTATTTCAGATATGAGTTGGCAATGTACCTTAGAATACCCTTGAACTTGTGGTCTCTTGAGATCCATTTTTGTCGAGTATATCACAGCTATGTCAACAACTGTAATGAAACTATCGGTGCACCATTTTTCTCACGAACCAAGGACATAAGTTTTCTTCCAAACACCAGTCATGGTGGACTACGCCTGCTATACTCGTATATTTGCTTTACTGTCTCCCAAGATATGGCTGTTGGGTGAGCAACATTTATTTTTATTCCTTCCGTCGTCTAGAAACTGATATCCGTGGCACAATTAGATTAAAAATTTCTTGCAGTTGTTACACAAGTGTTGTCATTCCATTTTACCATGACTTCGTTTCTGTTCTATCTTCTTGTAGCTGCCGCACGGAATCGCATCTTTTATATTATCAGTAGATATGGCACGGCTTTTAGGTGAACGACAGACTCGAGTATTCTTTTCACAGTGGAGTTCCCGATGGTTGAGAATTTTGAGGGACATTATTCCTACAGAAAAAGATCATAACAATAGCCGTTAATATGAGACAAAGTCTAAAATTTGTACCCAAATCTGACGAGTTTCCCTTTTAGAAAATTATTCAAGGAGGGTCGACCCTACCATCGTTCCATCGATCGAAAAATTTTCATCAAAAATGCCCTGCTCCTGTAATTTTTTATTCATAGTGACAGACGCCTGAACTTGAACCCCTGGTCACTTTTAATAACATTCGCCCCGTTATTATTCACAAAATGAAACATAAGTTCGTTCAAGACACATATTACGTGTAAGTCACTTTTACGCGCAACACAACTAGATCGTTATCTTCTGATCTACAACCTCTCTAGCTTGGTAGTGTGTGATATAATGCTTGTTTTCGCACTGTTTTGCATATTTTTCAGTTTCTTTCATAACACTGTTTAGAAAGTCTTCAAAAATTTCCAGGGGCCTGTGTCCTTGTAGACCGTTAACAGTATCTGCAGTGCCAGACTACCGGCATCACCGAAATTGTAATCAGAATTTATGTAAGTCTTCTCTCCTGTTGGCATATATATTTTTTCTTTTGGAAGAAATATTCCTGAGTTGTAAGTGAACTTGCTTTTCCTTAACACTAGATAATAATTCTATAGTGGCTTCATCTGAAACACTAATTTCTACTCTCCCTGCAAAAATCCTGATCCATAGGGTATCCTATTTCATCATCACAAAAACCCTCATCTCTCAGATCATCGACATTACAGGTCATGCTACGAAGTTTGCGTCTAACTCAGCCCCCATCGAACTGACACGAATGTCTGGTGCGGGTACATATTAGAATTGCTGAAAGATATTTTAACAGCATAGCATGCTATTTATGGCACACCATTCTCAACTCGAATTTTTCGTTACCGGTACGGATTTATAGGTTTTCAAAATAAATTTAGTACAGTTGGGATAAAGAGATTGCCAGGATTTCAATACAAAGTAATGTACTTCAGTTACCTTTGTCATAAGACTCCCGGCAAATTCGTGGTGCCTATTCTTTCGGACATGTCTGAAAGAATAAACACCACGCATTCATTTGCTTCCAGCAAAGCTGGAAGTACGAGGGTAATCCCAAAAGTAAGGTCTCCTATTTTTTTATAAGTACATAGACCTGTTTATTTCTACAGAGGTTTATATCAGTTTACAGCTTGAATATTTAGCTATTTTTCGACACAATCACCATTTCTGTCGATGCATTTTTGTAGATGATGTGGCAGATTTTGTATGCCCATGTCATACCAGCTCGACGCCATGCTGTTTAGAAAGTTATGAACCTCTTTTTCACCTCGTCCTCCGAACGCTGACAGGTACTGTGAGACTCTGAAAAAACTCAGACAGGCAATACAGAAACGGAGAAGAGGAATGTTGAGCAAGGGCATACACATTCTCCATGACAACGCTCGCCGACACATCGCTCGGCAAACCGTTACTCTCCTGCAACAGTTACAGTGGAACATAATCACCCACCCTATAGTCCTGACTTGGCGCCCAGTTCCCTAGGTTAAAAGAACATTTGGCCAGAAAGCGATTAAGCTCCGACGACGATGTGAACGAAGAGGTTCATAACATTCTGAATAGCATGGCGACGAGCTGGTATGACAAGGGCATACAAGAACTGGCACAGCGTCTGCAAAAACGCATCGACAGAAATGGTGATTATGTCGAAAAATAGCTAAATGTTCAAGCGTTCGCAGCTCGTGGTCGTGCGGTAGCGTTCTCGCTTCCCACGCCCGGGTTCCCGGGTTCCCGGGTTCGATTCCCGGCGGGGTCAGGGATTTTCTCTGCCTCGTGATGGCTGGGTGTTGTGTTCTGTCCTTAGGTAAGTTAGGTTTAAGTAGTTCTAAGTTCTAGGGGACTGATGACCATAGATGTTAAGTCCCATAGTGCTCAGAGCCAAATGTTCAAGCTGTAAACTGATGTAAACCATTGTAGAATTAAACAGCTCTATGTAAAAAAAAAAAAATTAAAAATGAAACCTTACTTTTGGGATTACCCTCGTAAATTATGCGGTGAAATGAATGTCACGCAACAAGGTGTTTGCGCTTCGCCAGTTCGAAGGATTTTTTATGTGAGGAATGTGGGAGACCAGCAGCGAAACGTAAATCTGTTCACCATTTGCCCTGCGCCATCCAATGTTTGTCTACTTGAAGGAGACAGTCGTTTTGAGGGAGAGCTAAGGAGTATAGTGGATGTGGTGAGATGCAAGCAGGTATTGCAGTGGCAGTGGCAGTGGCTCACCACACGTGTCTCTATGTCCACAGGGGGCCGTTCAGCGTGGTGCGGCGCTGCATCCACCGGCAGACCAGCCAGCAGTTCGCCGTCAAGATCGTCGACGTCGCCAAGTTCACCTCCAGCCCCGGCCTCAGCACCGCAGGTCAGTCACCCGAACCGGCGCAGCCGGTCCTTTGTACAGTAGTGGACTAGACTTCCACGGCCCGTACCGTTAATCCCACTGTAACTTAAAAGACGTATACAGTGGGTAAGTGAGCCTTGTAAGCGCATCATCACCACCACTGACTGAAGAAATGTTAACAATAATGCATTAAGCAGCAGTTGTTTCACGCACTGCCTTTGAGTCACATCACTTTTTTATCACCCTCCACCAAATACTTGTCTCGTTACAACGAAGCATTTATCTAATTTATTATTATTATTATTATTATTATTATTATTCTGGTGCAGGTATTAGTGGAAGATCAGAAAAAATCACGTGAGTCGGAAACATTACGTGCAGCCTTATAGTTTCCCACCTTAGCCGGGCGCGCTAATGTCGTTGCACGACTGTTGCGCTCTGGTGAGCTCCTAAAACTGTGTTCGTAAGTTTTACCGGCAAATATGCCGCTTAAAAGCCTGTCTAACATGCAGCCGGATAGATGAATGGTTGGAGAACGAATTTTCTACGGTTTAACGTGCCATCATTTTCGTGAGATTACTCCATGGGACTGACTTCCTGGAGCAGTTGGTGTTACATATGTACCGGTCGTCTTCCCTCCTTCATTGACCCCCATGTACGGACCACGCAATGTCACGGACGTGGTAGTGGGAGCAGCTAGCGCTCGGGAGTTGAGTGCTGGACCTCAGTCTGCGCTCCGTCTTCGCCGGGCTCGGTGTTCCTTTTCCGCTGCGCTTGGATAATTTTCAGTGCCAGAGTCCACGCTTGACTAAGTTGGGATCCATTGTCGTAGTTGGCGAGGGTCTCAAGTAGCTGGATTTCGATAGCGTCCTTTATATACAAAGTCCCAATACAGGGATGTCTTATACATATTAATTAATTACGAAATTTTTGTTTTTCTTCTTCGTATTTCACTTTGTTTTTGGATTCAAGGCAGTGTTCAGCAACTGCTGATTTTGTAGGCTGTTGAGAGGTTGGTGTGCCGTTCATGTTCCATGCACCTTTCTTCAACCTGTTGGAAAACTGAAGCACAGCATCTATCAGAAGAAAAGCCACACGGACCATTACCTTCTCCCCTCTGGCTATCACCACCCATTTACAAATGGAAGGAGTGCTAAACAAGCTAGTCAACAGAGCTTGTGTGATATGCGAAAAAGAAAGTTTAAAACCGCAACTGGACCAATTCAGAGGCGTGTTCCTGCGAATATATAGCGACAGCCAAATTCGATATGCTTTCAAGCAAACGACCACACCACAGCCAACAACGAAGCCGGCAAAGAGGAAATCCGATTTAAGGACAATAAAAGACGACATGGGACACCGGAAATATGGTCTGTATTACGTACAATGAGTGCCAGAACGTATATGTCAGACAAACCATTCGCGCAATTGATGAAAGGTGCACGGAACACAAACGACAAGCTGACCCCCTGAAGGCTACAAAAATTGCTAACCATTGCCTTGAAACCAGCTACAAAATGAAATACGAAGATACAAAAATTTTGCATAGCACACACCACAATAGGGACTGTGTATACAAACAGGCAATAAAAATCTGGCTACATGAGAACCTCTTCAACAAAGGCAATGTATTTCAACTTAGTCAAGCGTGGGCTCCGGTTCTGAAAACTATCCAGACACAACGGAAACGAAACACAGAGGAAGGCAAAGACAGTCCAAAGCTCGTGGTCTAGAGGTTAGCTTTGAAGCCTCTGGATCACGGGGTTCCGGATTCGATTCTCGGCCTGACTGGGGATTTTCTCTGCCGGGGACTCGGTATTTATGTTATAGTTGTCGTCCTCGTCAACATCATCATCATCTTTAGTGTCAGTGCTCGATTGGCTAGTGTAAAAAATTGGACTGTGTAGAAACTGGGACTTCGTACAGGCGCAGAGACCGCACAGTTGAGCGCCCCACGAACCAGTCATCATCACGGCGAAGACAAAGCACAGACTGAGGACCGCCAGTCGACTCCCCCATCACCATGGCCAGCACATCGGTCAGTCGGCAGGAGCAACCTGATGATCATGGCACGTCCACTGTCGAAACTTCGTTCTACAACCATCAATCAACCTGGCCGCATGCCCGAGAAACTTCCAGGTGGATTCCTAAAACTTTGAACTTTGATTTCTCGAAAAAGCTTGAGGAGCGTATAGAACCGAATCAGCATTCGTTAAGTTTATGTGTGTACTATAGTCGTGCGAAAGACGAGCAGATACCTGTTACTCATTCGATGTATGCTTCACTTATTAGCTGTGGGATAAACAGGAGAAAAAATGAGTTTTGAGATTTTTCCCTTCAGGCCAGTCTGTTGCATTACACGAAATCTTCATGGACATAATGTAACTTCAGACAATGTTTCTGGCTTAAAATGAGCTATACTGGACATCACTGAAAAAGGACATCTGCACTGAATTCAGACTCTGGTCTGAGAGGAAAGTTTGATGAAGGCTGTTACGAAGGAGTTTCAAATTAATTTGCCTTCGGAAATTATGAAGGAGTCATTGTGTCTAAAAGTGAGCTGGCAGGCCGTTCTCGACCAGCGACGGAGTAGACAACTTGAATCGTGAAGATACATAACAAGGCAGAGGTGCTGTGGATTTACGACGGGGTCTAGAGTCCGGCACTGGACAAGGCTGCCTGCGGACTGCGATGTTTTATTACTGACGCGTCCTCCCAGCGCGCTTCCCCGTCAGATCTGGGATTGACCTGCCGCCAGGCAGCCCTCTGTCCGCCTTGAATAATACAGCCCTTTGCCAGGGATCGCCGCCTCCAGCTGCCGTGCTCTCAGCCTTTCACGTTCTGTAGGCAGAGAGAGAGAGAGAGAGAGAGGGATGGAGAGAGCGGGGAGGGGAGGTGAGAGAGGGGGGGGGGAGGAGGAAAGAGAGAGGTGAATGCTTAGAACAGCAGCTTGAGGCATGTTTTGATTTGCCGAGAAGCTGAAACCCCATCAATCTATCAACCAGCCTTGAAAACGATGTCCGCGGACAATTTAATATGCCTTTAGGCACAAAAGACTCCATTAGTGAAATAATATCTTCAACACAGGAAGTTATTGATTGATCAGTTGGATCTCCCAACTTGTAAAGAGCATTTTTCGAAGCTTATAGGAGATGTGTAGCTGAACGTAATTATACCTTAAACTATTGTCGCGGTTCTCTGCGAGCACCTTCCTTTTATTACGGAGCTGATACCACCACCATAACAGCGTCAAACATCACTTAATGTACGATACTGTCACTTTGTGATTTCTGTACTGACGTTACGTGTGGTATAATAATTTGGCATTTAGACATTGAAATTTAAAACGTGTATCACATTCGATGTCAGACTATTCCAATTATCAAAACTGTGTGCCCGACCGAGACTCGAACTCGGGACCTTTGCCTTTCGCGGGCAAGTGCTCTACCATCTGAGCCACCGAAGCACGACTCACGCCCGGTACTCACAGCTTTACTTCTGCCAGTATCTCGTCTCCTACCTTCCAAACTTAACAGAAGCTCTCCTGCGAACCTTGTAGAACTAGCACTCCTGCAAGAAAGGATATAGTGGAGACATGGCTTAGCCACAGCCTGGGCTGTGTACATGCTTCCGTATTACCCTTCTGAACCCACCGATTCCATATTCTGCTAACAGTAATTGGATCACTACCAACGCGAACAGCAATGTCGCGATACAAAAAACCGCAATCGCGATAGGCTACAATCCGACCTTTATCAAAGTCGGAAACGTGATGGTACGCATTTCTCCTCCTTACATGAGGCATCACAACAACGTTTAACCAGGCAACGCCGGTCAACTGCTGTTTGCATATGAGAAATCGGCTGTAAACTTTCCTCATGTCAGCACGTTTTTGGTGTCGCCAACTTTGTGTGAATGCTCTGAAAAGCTAATCATTTGCATATCACAGCATCTTCTTCCTGTCTGTTAAATTTCGCCTTTGTAGCATGTCATATTCATGGTGTAGCAACTTTAATGGCCAGTTGTGTACATGCTTCGTCGCCCACCTTTCACTTCGTTATATACGAATAACTTCAGGAAACACTATCTAACATTTAAGTTTTTATTTGATGTTTACACATATCTATTGTTAAGAAATACATTTCTTGGTATTGCCAGTCTGCATTTTATTTCGTGTACACTTCTGCTATAATCAGTTTTACTGCGAAAATAGCCAAACTCGTCAACTACTTTTACTTGTCTCAATACTCAATCAAATTCTTTCAGCAGAGACTGATTTTTCGTTTTTCAGGACAGACCCGTCCCTGTGCTGCATATAATTCTTTTAATGCAGTGATGAAGTTAGTCAGGCGACAAAAAAATAAAGTTGTAGTATTATATATGTAAACATTATCATTTAAAATAAAAATTTTCCTTGTCCATCCCAAAACCCGGAAAGTGGCTCTTAAAAGTCGATGTGAAGAAACAAAAACTACGAGTATTACAACGCTTCATATTCCCTGACTCACACAAGTGGTTTTGTCTTGGTATTAATCAGCTAGGCGGTTGCATTGCTTGTCATTCCACCTCTAACCTAGAACACGAGCGTGATTTGGTAGAGCGATAAAGTTCATATTAGGGACAAGTGAGGTTCAAGCTTCATACGGTTACTCTGATGTAAGTTTCCCGTGTTGTGTGTCTAAACAAACTCCCATGAAACGTCTCCACCAATGACATTATACACTTGCCTACATTTATACATTATGTGTCTGTTCTAGCGTTTGCCTGTAACGGCATTAAGAACGTTTCTTTTCAAGGTTGTTGCACCTCATCAGAAACATCCAGTTTCAGATTTCCTTGGTTTCCTTAAAGCTCACAAGAAGAATGCGGGATGGATGCTTCGGAAAGAACGCCACCGATTTCTTTCTGTGCCCTCACGCATCATGAGACGTTTCTAAACTAGTTGTGACAGACGTTATACATTTGTCAGCTACTGCTGGAAGAAACGATGAGATTAACTGACCATTAGACAGGTGCTACCACTTACTGCTCTTCAAAAGCAGTGAGAACGGCCGCTGTACCTGAGAGTGTGGCAGCCGTTAGAAACTTGGAGGGAGCACTGTGTCCAGGAGGCGAGCGGAGCTGGGTGTGCAGAAGTGTGAACAGGAGAGGAGGCGGCGGTTCTAAGGGTCGGCCGCACTCGTTATTCGCCGCTCGCTCTCCACCTGCTGTTCAAACCCAAGGTGCGGCCGCCGGTGTCAGCCCACACACCACACGTGTGACAACAAAACCCTCGTCTTCGTAAAGATATTTCCTTTATTTATGCGATGTCGACACGATTCGCGCATTCTTTTATTTTTAGAATAACTCTTCACTTTTTGTGTTGTATTGCGAGCGTGCACATAAATAAACTTTTTACGTGCGGGTACTTAATGTTTCCTTAATTGTTTCCAGCACATTGCGTGTCGTAGTGAAAAGGAGTTACATGAATTATTTTGTCACTCTTGCTCGTTACCGTTTTATTATATTGTTCCCTTTCTGAAGTATATCGTGGTTTTCATTTATCGGGTCTATTCGTCTCGAAACTGGATAATACTCCCGTATTTCACTTCCACAGTTCTCACTGATACCACCTGCATGAGTTGCCACTTATTTTTAACGCAGTCGTGCAGAATTTCGCCTGATATTCACATACAGATCGAAAGTTGTAATACATATCAGTATGGATTTATAGTTTCGCAACATTAGAGACTCTTCAAGAATGTTCAGTGTGTGCAGTTTGAGACTTCTACGACGTAGTAAGTGCTTCGTTGGTCCACGGATGTTGTGGAAGCTGCACAATATTTCAACGAGAGAACTGCTCGTCGTACTGGACTCGCATTCGAGAGGACGACGGTTCAATCCCGCGGCCGGCTATCCTGATTTAGGTTTTCCGTGATTTCCCTAAATCAGCACAGGCAAATGCCTGGATGGTTCCTTTCAAAGGGCACGGCCGATTTCCTTCCTCGTTCTTCCCTAATCCGATGAGACCGATGACCTCGCTGTCTTGTCTCCTCCCTCAACACAACCCAAACTAACTGCTTGTCATCTTCAGTTGCTTACTGACGTGTTGCTGCAATGGCTCGCAAACATATACTCTGACTCGCTAGAAAATCGCATGCGAAAATAAGCGGGCCTAAAGCGTCATCGTAGACGAATCATAGAACACGGAAACATTCAGTGCCCCCTGCCGGATAAAGGGGACACGGTCGTCACATACGCTATGCGGGAAAAGCGCGGCTGCAAATAGCGGCCCAGCACGCGCTCAGGCAGTGCTGGCGTCCAGTTTAAATGTGCGCACTTCGATTCTCCGTCTGTATTGCCTCGGATTCCTTCGTCTGCGGCCGACGATGCCTTAATACGGCCAATGCTGGTTCCCAAGCCTTGCTGAGTTGAAATCATCTGATTACTTATACGTATTTGGACTGCTTCTTTAATGACGGAGTCCCAGTAGGTGAAAGCAGACGAAAGGATCTTCGTCTCGCCGCAGTCTATGCTGTGCCCCGTGTCAAGACGGTGTTCAGCCACAGGCTGGTGTGACGTCTATGTTCAGAGCATCTACGCTTAACAGTGCGAACGTCTGGCCAATTTATGAAATCCCACACTGGCATGGGATTTCATGTATCACTGGTCTCCTTAGACCTAGGTTGTCTCTAACAGAACCCAGCATAGTTTTTACTTTAGCCGGAGAGCAGAAGACACATTTTATTTGATGTTTATTAAACAGCCTGCCAGTCTTAAAGAAGACGCCACCAACATATGGTAGAAAAACCATCCTTGTGGAGTTCTCCGATTCTTCTGGGCTTAAGTGCGTGCTGGTTTAAATGCATTACGGATCTGTTCATCAGAGTACCCGCTTTGTACAACACAGAGCGATGATAATTAAGCTCTGTTTATATGTCCCCTGTATCTGAGATAATTCTAGTCCCGTGAACCAGAGTCCGTAATACGCAACTGCGTTCAGATGGGCGATGGCAGCTCGCAGCTCGTAGAGACAGGTAAGTGTGAGTCGGTTTGCGAAACGCACTGTGACCCAAAGAACCATCTTTCTTCCCTGCTGACCAAGACATCTGGGAACGGGAGGTCTCCGTTTTTCTCCGCTTCAACCGCAACAAAAACTGGGGTGAAGGAAGTTAAAGTGTTCCAGAAATGTAGGTAACGTTGCTGCTTTGTGTGACCTAACTAGAAAAGGGTCGTCCACATATCTCCAGAAACATTTAGGTTTCAATACCGCTGATAAAGTGCTTTTCCTCGAAGTCTTCCATAAAGAGACTAGCTACTACGCGAGACGAAGCACTACCCATAGCAACACCGCCAGTTTGCTCAAAATCTTAATCATTAACTAGGAAGTAAGTCGAGGTAAGCACATGTAAGACGTCCTCCTCCAACGTAGTTCCTATAAGTTGTAATGAATCCACCAAAGATACTCGCGTGAACATAGAGATCACATAGAAATTCACTAATACGTCACCTGGATCGAGACACAAAGTCCTCAGTCGTTGTATAAATTCTTCCGAGTTTCGAATGTGATGTTCACATTTTCTTACCAGTGGGCTTAGAAGAGAACCCACATGTTTTGCTAGGTAATTCGTTGGGGCTCCTATATTGCTCACGATGGGGCAAACAGGAACACTTTCCTTACGGTTCTTAGGCAGCCTATGAAGTCGTGGTCGAACTGGCGCTTTACTCTTAAGCTCCTCTTAAGACGTCCAGAAGCATGGGTTGATTTGAGGAGCGCGGATGTCTTCCAGTGTACTGCGTCAGTTGGATCCCTTTTTTCCCTTGTTAGCAGGTAAAATCACTAATTCTTTGTCTTCTTCTTGAGAAACGAAGAGCTTTCCTTTCTTCGGCGTTGATTCTGCTTCGGTGCGCACACAAAAGTACGTATGTACGTACAGTAGTGCAGGTAAATGGAGAGGAGTGACATATGGGTTTAATTTTATTTACGTACAGATTCAGCTATTTTCATTTTTTGCATCTAAATTAAGCTTTCTTCGTCCAGTAATAACTACTGTCAGCACATAACAATTCGTGCAGGGTTACACAATTTGTGTCATCCTTGCAGGCGTTTGGTGTTCTCCTTCAGGGAAGTATTTTCTATTTCCAGTATATACATTGCATGTCAACAAGTTAAGACTTACGTACTAAATCGGTTCATGGTGTTTCCACACTCGACAAACCAGGTAGTGATCTCACATTGAATAATTAAATGCCGACTCTTCATTTCTGAAGCGATGCTTCTTAGTTATTTTTAATGAGCTGTGGCGTGAACAGAATTTGAGGCTAGTGGTTAATGACTATACATAATGTAATGAAAAGTTAAACCAAACATTATTTCCATCTTAGATCTCATTTTCAACACCTCTTCAGAGTACCTTCGCCATGCGAAACACACAGAAACAGGAAGTACCTGCGTAATAAATAAGTCACCTTCCCCACACCAGCTATTAAAATGCTCTGTTCGTTACATCTGGTTGAGTTTTAATTCTTCGGTACACCGTATAAACTGTACAAGAGATCACTACCAACTTGGTGAGCACACAGTTGTTAACGAATGCTGACCGCTGGCTTGGTTTGCATTCGCACAGGGGCAGTGTACATATGGTGCGGTGTCAGCAGATGCCCGCTTGAATTATGGATTACAATACGGTTCGGGTTTGTCGCTCAACGTTTGTATCGCAAGATACGCTGGCGTGAAAACCTTAGGCACGAAAATAACTTTCGCATGATGTGTCACGCTGAGTAACACAGCTCGACGAAAACTGAACAATACATACACAGAATTACTAACGCATAGTAGAGAAGGCAACTGAAAGAACTACTCAGAGGGATGAACAGAAATCACCCTATTGTTCAAAGACAACTATTACACTGAAGTCAGCCGGCCGCGGTGGTCTAGCGGTTCTAGGCGCGCAGTCCGGTACACTGCCATTTTGAACACTGAAGTCACCGCCATCTATGGTGATGCCCCTAGACTAGACATTACAAAAGACGGGATATGGTTCTCACTAAGGTGTGTTGCCTCCACGGACGGCAGTACATGATCTGCAAAAAATAAATAAATAAATAAATAAATAAATAAAAAATAAATTCAAATGGCTCTGAGCACTATGGGACTTGACATCTGAGGTCATCAGTCCGCTAGAACTTAGAACTACTTAAAACTAACCAACCTAAGGACAGCACACACATTCATGCCCGAGGCAGGATTCGAACCTGCGACCGTCGCGGTCGCGCAGTTCCAGACTGAAGCGCCTAGAACCGCTCGGTCACAGCGGCCGGCCATGACCTGCAACGTGCTCCCCTGCTGGACACAATGTTGGTAACGGGATCTTGTGGTACAGCGTTCCAGTCCTTGTTAACAACTACTGATAGTCGTTGGTGCGTGTGAACCTCTCGCAATAAGACTCAGCAACGCATCCCACACGTGTTCGATGGGACTGAAGTCGAGGAAACGGGCAGACCAGTCCATTCTTCGAATATCCAAGAGCTGCACAACTTGAGCTGTTCGATGCCGTCGTGCGTTGTTATCCGTATACGTGAAGTCAGGGTCGAATACACTTGTGGAAAGATGCACATGGGGATGAAGTACAGCCTTGCAGTAACACTGACTGATGAGTGTACCGTGGTCAAAGGTTCGGAGGACTGAATCATCAGAACGATCACATTCGACAATGCTGTACTCAGTCTCTTATGACGAGAGTTGGGAACACGTAACGGACTCAGGAAAATTGTCGAACATGATTGTTTTTGTGTTAAGGCGTGGAAAGGCATAGTGCTGCATGGATCTACTGATCTCCATGTCCTCGAATATGATGATCTCACCTGTCAGTATTATTGTGACATTGTACTTCTCCGCCATGAGCGTATTTCCAAGGATGCATTCGACTCTGAGATAATTTTTATGGATGTTAATGCGCGACCGCTTCTAATTCTGCTGGTGGAAGGCTCTTGGAACGAGTGTATCTTTGGCGAATGGACTGTTCTGCCCGTTTGTCAGACTTAAATCCCTTCGAGCACGTATGGGATGCGTTGGGGAGACGTGTTGCACGTGCACGAACGACCATCCAGCAGTTGTTAACCGTGCTGTTGGTGGTATGGAATGCCCTACAATGAGAACACTGTACTGACCTTGTGGCCAGGATGGGGGCAAGTTGCAGAGCATGCACTGCCAACCATGATGTTTAAACGCCCTATTAAGAACCATGTTCGCATTTTATAATTTGCAAGTAATCATAACAAATCGCGGGAACGTCACTATAATAATTGTCTTGGAAACATATCGGCATTAAGACGAACAGAAATGACACTTTTCTTCAGTTCCTCCTTTACTGCATTGTAGCAGCCCTTTCCATGTATGGTCGTGGGTTCAACGAGCTGTTTTACTTGGCAATGACACGTACGTGTACTTAGAAAACGAATATGCCATGACCGGAGGGTGTCTGAAGAAACAGATAGTCTGTCTATTCCTGTGTGTGTCGCATAATTATTGTAATTTAAAGGGTAGTAGAAAAATAAGTTATAACATACAAACAAATCATTCATCGAGTCATGTCTATATAGCATACTTATTTATTTAAGAAATGTATCTTCAGACTTGGACCGGACCGCAAATTTTTTGTAACACTCAGTCTTGTGCGGTCTCAAGTCTTTCTCTCTGTCGGCACAGCAACATCATTTCTACAATGGTAACGAAGTAGTACAGATGATGGCCTGGAATTGGTTTTACACCAGCCATTTGTTAAAAGGCGAAACAATACTTTTTGTGTGAAAGACCATATTCAGCTTCAGACAGACAGAGTGCGAAGGCTGGTGTCCTGAGAAATGTCCTCAGCGTCTGCTGGAGGCATCTTGCCCCTTCCCTTAAGGCAGGGCTGGCTGTGTCATGTCACAGCACGCAGGCCAGACGGGTGGGCCAGTGTGGCCGAGGTTCGGCTTGTCTCGGTTATACTCGGTCCTTCTCGGAAGTCCCCCGTACAAAGTCACATCTCATTTAGTACTGCGGCGCAGCATTTTTCAGTCAGAATCGTGACATCAAACCTGTTTACTCTTGGCCGTATGAAGGATTTTCGCAGGTCCAGTGACTGACTGCACTAAAATAGACAGTCTAGCGATCTGTCTATGAGACAGCGGGTTTAATAATAATAATGTCATAGGAGAAAATATTTGAAATTTTAGAATATCGTTCAATTGCAGTAAATGTTGGAATATTGTTCCCTCTTTTACGAAATCCTGGAAACTATTTCTGTGGTCCGCCAGAAAGCGATGGAGAACATACTGACTATAGTTACCAGTCTGCAAATCGACATTCTTGTCCAGCCCACTAAAAGAGATGTTTCTATTCTCTATTTTCTCAGCAGGATCAGAACGATTATAAATGAAGATTTTTGAGTTCTAATTAATATATATATTTGGTTAAATTTCATATTCTCTACATTTTAATATTCATTATGTTCATGCTGACAGTAAATCTCTCTATCCTAAACAGCACCATGAGCAGTTTACAGGCGACCTCTACGGGAAGTTCCTATTAAATTGTCTTTTGCCCTGAGTTCCGATGATGACAAAATTGCTCGCCACAAAAGTGGAAAATAATTGTTACCATTTGCCACGCCGATTTGTTGACATTACGGGCAGCACACTAACAGTTACTTTGGCGAAGTCTAAGCGGTCCAGAACGGTGTACAGACCTCGCGAATTCACTTTCTATTGTTACTGCAAATGAGCGTTTAGTTACAACCTGTCTCTGATATCATCCAAGGCAGCGCGCACTCCGCGTCAGCGACGTCTGACGTCTCTCGGGCTGTATTTATGTATGTGGCGCAGCGGACGGCCAAGGGAACACCAGCTTTCATCCCCCCCTTCGCTCACGGTAGCAGCCTCTAAACGGCTGCTTTCTCGGACACACAATATTTTATAACACTCTTGTGTATTAATTTAGGATCTTTGTAATTGTTGTATTGATGTAGTTAAGTTGGTTAAAATCACAGAAAAAGTTTTAGCTCGCCTGCATTCAGACTTCGCCTTCCAGAATTTTCAGAGCGGAACTGACAACAGAATTTGAACGCTGAACTACAAGTTAAAAAGACCTTGTGTTTGTTATTATTTAGATCCAGGCCTTGAAACTTGTTATAGGTTTCATCACGTGCTGTAACCAGAAATTTGTAGCATTAATGTAACAGATACTTTACCTACTACAAATAAAGACGTTTTAGTTCCAAATTTAGTTTTCTGCAAGTTACTCGAAAACTAATAGAGGTAGCGTAACGAGGTTACAGAATTAATGTTTTTATGTTGAACTAAGCTTCACACAAATTTTCATATTTCTAAGTCTAATATATAGCGCCTTCAATTTTCTTTAAAAAAGCCCATTCGGACCAAAATATTTATTCAATTACGTTGAGACTTGTACCAGTTAATTTTGACATACCTCTGCACATTATGACCAAATTTTGGGTTTCTAGCTTGATTATTTAGCGCCATTTATTTTTTTTCTTAAAACGATGTACTTAGGGAAAATTATTGACTTGATCATTCTAAGATTCGAGAGTTGACAAATTAATGTACTAAAGCACATTTCAACGGAGATGGGGAAAAGCAACTTTAACTTTTAATTCCGTTCTTAAATTGTGGAGCATCAGTTGTGTGCCACCCGCAGACGCGTTGTAGTGACGCGGCGCTGCTAGCAGTGAACTCGGCCAAGTCCCGGCACAAGTGCATTAAGTGGGTTGCCTGCAGGGCGCATGGAAACTTTGGATACCTGACGAGCTACGAACAAGACTTCAAATGTTTGAGGAGCCACTGCAGCCTATCACTAAACGTATGACTATTTCAATGAGTTGCCAGTAACACCACTAATCCTTCACTCTACCTTGTATAACACTGTATTAAGGAGTTCACAATCATATTCGAACAAAAGATATGGATGTAGTCTCTTCTTATGGTATACTGTTGATATTTTGGGATTAATCATTACAGAACGGAAAGCAATATTAAGAGGAATACGAGAAAGTAAGGAAATAAGAGTAACATCATGTGTGATGTGCAAGACTCTTCCTAGTGTTGATGAATGATCGCAACACATTTTATTACAGGTTCGTGTCTCCTCAGGGACGTATTCTAGAGAGCAGTTGATAATGCCCGTTCTCCAGAGCTCTCAAGAAAATAAATATGGCATGTTTACGAGTGATCGCAGAATTAGTAACGTTGAATTATTAGTAACGTGAATTAGTTTCATAATTTGTTAACGACATTAAATGAAAAATTGATATCACTGATGAAGTCAACCCTGTTTATTTGCTCTTGTCGCAGCTGTTACTGCATTATGCCATGATCTTCGTGGGCAGTTGCGATGTCGTTGGCAATGAGATTTTTGGTGAAATCAGTGTTGTACTTCACTTAATTGCAGTATTGGGCTGAGAGATCAGCTATGGTGGCCCTACGTTTACAGTACTGATTCAGCGGCTATAGAGGTCAAATCGGAGCTAATTATCAGAAGGAATTTTGCTGGTATGGAAAATAGTAAGTGACCAGAATCACGGAGAATGGCAATATCAAATATCTGGTATCATGTCCAGTTTGTGGGACATACACCAAAACTTAAGGTATTCAAGGAAAAATGTTGTTAAAACGTATGGTGTGATAAGACGTAAGATAAACCGCTATATTAGATGTTGTGAATTGGTGACTTGTCAGTCAGCTGTTGGAAGCATGTAGGAACGCATAAGGAAGGGTAGGATAAGCAACGGGAGGTACAGGGAGGAAGATCATAGCTACAAGAGTTACAGTCTTTCAGCTATCGGTTACTGGAGGCTGCTGCTTGCCGCCTAATTCGTAACCAGTGTACCGATACCTTCTGTGAGGAATGAACCGAAGCAGTCTGAGAAAGAATGCGTGCGTGCAAAACATCTAGAACCACTGCTATTTCTATAGAAAGCTTTACTAGCCGGTACTGATTGATTGATTGGTCCGTTCCTAATTTTATGATTTTTTACGTAGAATACTATGTCTGCTGGCTCTAAGAGTCGATAGGTTGGGTGAGGTACGGGTGTCCTTGCCGTAGGAGTTCCTTATGAGAGCAAGCGAGTGTACTGTTGAGGGTAGGGCATCATCGTGAATTGTTGCCGGGAAGCTGATATCATCAGATTTATTTGATACAAGGTATCATTCTATAATGTGATTAATGTGCCATCGTGACATGCGAGTGGTATGACGACTCATACCGTCCATTATGGAAAGGTCGTAACATGACCAAGTGAAGGGTGAGCTTGGGAGGACAATGGTGCAATCAGGAATTAGTCCCGATTTCCCAGTTTCCTTGTTTGTTATTCAATTCTGTGCCCTCGTTGCATGGTTTAATAATAGGATCCATAAACGTGGATGCTTAGCATTCCAATTTTAAATTTCTCTCGATAAATGAATTCCTTTGGTTTTTCTTCGAAAGCCAACGTTGCACAACCTTCTAACTACACTTGCCACCAGGCACGTACTTTACAAACAAAGAATTCAGTTGGCGACGTTAGGTGGCTGAGTATGTGAAGAGTCTCGCACTGCTTGCTTTAGTGGGTAGTTTCCTTCTGGCTCGCTTGATGGCTTCCAGCAAGTCAGCTGAATTGCACTGTATGATCAAAAGTATCCGGACACCCCCCAAAAAAGTTTTTCATATTAGGTGCATTGTGCTGATGATGTCTACTGCCAGGTACTCCATATCAGCAACCTCAGTAGTCATTAGACATCGTGAGAGAACAGAATGTGGCGCTTTGCGGAACTCACGGACTTCGAATGTGGTCAGGTGATGGGGTGTCACGCGAGATTCCCACACTCACAAACATCCCTAGGTCCACTGTTTCCGATGTGATAGCGAAGTGGAAACGTGGAGGGACACGTACAGCACAAAAGCGTACAGGCCGTCGACCTCGTTTGTTGACTGACCGAGACCGCTGACAATTCAAGAAGATGGTAATGTGTAATAGCAGACATCTATCCAAACCATCACACAGGAATTCCAAACTGCATCAGGATCAGCTGCAAGTACTATGACAGATGGGCGGGAGGTGAGAAAACTTGGATTTCATGGTCGAGCGGCTGCTCTAAGCCACACATCACGCCAATAAGTTACCAACGACGCTTCGCTTGGTGTAAGGGGCGTAAACATTGGACGACTGAATAGTGGAAAAACGTTGTGCGAAGGGATGAATCACGACACACAATGTGGCGATCCGATGGCAGGTTGTAGGTATGCCGAATGCCCCGTGAACGTCATCAGCCAGCGTGTGTAGCGCGAACAGTAAAATTCGGAGGCGGTGGTGTTCAGATGTGGCCGTGTTTATCATGGAGGATGTTTGTACCATTTGTTGTTTTCCGTGGCACTACCACAGCACAGGCCTACATAGATGTCTTAAGCACCTTCTTGCTTCCCACTGCTGAAGAGCAATTCGAGGATGGCGATTGCATCTTTCAGCACGATGGAGCACCTGTTCATAATGCACGGCCTGTGGCGGAGTGATTACACGACATCATCATCATCCATGTAATGGACTGGCCTGCACAGAGTCCTGACCTGAATCCTATAGAACATGTTTGGGATGTTTTGGAACCCCGAATTCGTGCCAGGCCTCACCGACCAACATCGATACCTCTCCTCAGTGCAGCACTCCGCGTGAGTGGGCTGTCATTCCCCAAGAAACCTTCCAGCACCTGATTGAACGTATGCCTGCGAGAGCGGAAGCTGTCATCAGTGTCATCAGTGTCATCAAAGCTAAGGGTGGGCCAACACCGTAGTGAATTCCAGCATTCCCGATGGAGGGCGCCACGAACTTGTAAGTCATTTCCAGCTACGTGTCCGGACACTTTAGATCACATAGTGTATATAGGGATGGCATGGTCGCTTAAGCACAATGGCTTGGCAGCCTTATAGCCTAGTGTGTTGATATGTTCGCCTAGAAGGTTTGCTACCCGGCGCTCTTGCGTGATGTTTTGTTTGCCAGTATGTAGCAAGCAGTGGGGACTGTTTCTGTTCAACATGAGACTGACATTTTTAATGTTGTGTTAAGCAAACCTGGCACTTCGGAGAATTGCCATCTCTCTTCATACTTCACGATGTCGTTGACCGGTACTACTTTCACACATTTGTGGTTCTTTCAGAATGTATAAGTAACCTGTTTTGCATTGAGATGATGTGTCATAGTGTTTGATTTACTTCACAGTACGTTGTAGCAGGACGGTTGGAAGAACCATAATCCACTTTATTTCGACTTTGGAAGTTCACTGTCTATGCAGTTTCTGTCTCTTAAGACAGTATTATAGCAGGAAGTTGTTTTTTAACTGTCGGTTAAGAAGACCGTGCACTTCGTTTATTGGATGTTTCCCTTAAACATCTAGATAAGGACACGGTAGATTTTTTCCTCGTCCTGAGGAAGTAAAGAATCAGACCATTCGGGATCTCTCTTTCGCCCTCCAGACTGCTCTAGGCAATAGCCTCATTGTTCTAATCAGAATGTCCTTTACACGTTTAATAAAGAACATCCGATTCGTAAAAGGAACTGATTCAAGTGCATTCCTTCTGACTTCGGCGTAACTTTTCAAGTGTCATTATAACGCAGTCGTTGCCAATAGGTATCAGGACACGTTCAGGCTACTATGACAGTACTGAAAAACGCAGTCATCTAGGTTTGTTCCGTATAATTATATTATTGTCTTAGCTTTACGCAGCCATGCATTGTTGTGGCCCAGTCTGTTTAAATGCAAATGGAAGAAAAGAGAAAGCATACATTTGTGCATTGTATGGGAATTGGATATACATCATCATCTGACCTGCTCCTGCTCCGGCAGCCGCTGCCTCTTTCCTACCACCCCCTCTTCTCTCTTCACCCTCCCCTTCTCTGGCCTTCAGCCTTTTCTTATTGGTATAGCAAATTCCGGTTCTGTAGTATTCGCGGATTTCTGTGAAAACCTGTGAGGAAGAAAACAAAACAGCACATTCTTGTGTGTACAATTAATGTTTAAAAATACATATAATGAGAAACAATATATATGAGATAAACAGTTTGTTCGGTGGTTTAAATATCCAACTATTGTGGTAAAAACTAGTTGCGACGAAGGAAAGAAAACCGCACATTTTTATAGCATACAGCTTTGTTTCTCGCTGTTCGTTTTACCATCAAACCTGTAGATTTTCGTTTGAATTAATGTTCCACTTAAAATTTGAATTAAGTCGGTAAATAACTTTCAGAGATGATGCTAAAAAGGATTAACAGGTTTCGTAATTACATATTTTGTGTGTTTTGTCTTAGCCACCTTGGTAGCCGCGTGTCCTGGGCGCCTTGCCACGGTTCGCGCGGCTCTCCCCGTCGGAGGTTCGAGTCCTCCCTCGGGCATGGATGTGTGTACGTTGTCCTTAGAATAAGTCAGTTTAAGTTGTGTGTAAGCCTAGAGACCGATGACCTCAGCAGTTTGGTCCCATAGGAATTTACCATTAATTTCCAAATTTGTCTTACGTTACTCGAAACATTCATTAGAGTTACGTACAAAAATTCGAAGTAATTTGCTTCAGTATTTTCGAGACTTTTTTTTTTGTAACAATATATCCGCGTCATACACACGGCGACTATTATTGAACTATGTGAAAATACGTAAATTACTTACAAACTGCGGTTTGCATGCTCTTTATTCAACATGTAAATATCACTACAGATATTCGGATTTATGTTATGACATGATCGTTATGCTTGCAATAATTGGCGATGCTGTGGCGCAGCTGAATAGCGAAGTTCTGCATGACCCGCTGAAGTGTCGGAATATCGAGGCTGTCGATGACCTCATAATGGCTGTTTCAGCTCAGCGGTGGTTTTGTTGTTATTGCTGTAAACTTTATCTTTGATATAGTCACGTGTGTTCAGATCCGGATAATTTGGTGGCCAATGGAGGCGTATGCCAGTGACGTCTGAGTATCCCAGAGTCAGAATGTGATCCCCAAAATGCTCGACCTGGACATGAAAAACTCAGCTCCGTCCGGGGGGTCGAGCTCCGTCTTGCATGAACCACATCTTGCCAAAATCAGGGTCACTTCGGATAATGCGGTGATCATCTTCCAAAACATTCACGTACCGTTCGGTAGTCACCGTGCGATCTAGGAATATCCTTCCGATCATTACATGACTGGACATTGCACTCCACACAATATACTGGTAACATGTGTAGCAGTAGCTGTAGCGGTTCTTGTAGCTGTTTCCATCCTAGTGATAAATGCTATGGCTTTAACATACTCGTTATAAGCGGAGTAGTTGTACGTCAGCCGTAGCCTGCACTATAATAGCCTTATACTAGGAATGTTTTCATTTCTTTTTTTTCGTTTAATATCCAATACTGCCCAAATTTACCTGTGCAGGTTGCAGTATCTTCAGCTGATAAGTGCTGTGGTGCTGTATTAAGTAAATCTGCATGTAGATTCAGATTTGGTGAACATTAGACATAATCTATTTCCCGCGAATAAGTTGAAATGTGCATATTTGGTGCAATTTCGGAAAGTTTACAGTCTTCATAAATGAAACAGCTGTAGCTTTGCGGAGCATAATCAGCACGAAGGCACTGTGTCAATAAATTGATCATATTAAGTTTGCCTCGTAATAACGTAGCGAACTCTACTGCAGAGAGCCCGTTCGTCATTAAGAGCAGTGACGTGGGCGCCCAGTAGAAGGCCCCTGCATCTGACTCCCCCCGCGGCAGAGTGCCGTGGTGAGGCGTTAAGCAGCGACAGCCCCCCCTCCCCCCCCCCCCCTCCCCCAAGATAACGGAAACAGGCCGGGACGAAAATCAGGCGCGGTTGTAGCCTTCCGCGATGGCGATGGTCCCTCCTGGGCTCACCAACAAAGGCGCTGGTGAGAACAGAGGGACAGGACAGGGGAGGGGGCGGCGGCGATCGATGGGGGTGGCGGACGCCCACGGCGCGCGCACGATCTGCTCTGCTCTGCCCGCTACACTCCAGCGCCCTCCCCCCTCCGCCTCCTCCTCCCTTCTCACCATACAAAGCCAACACTCACGGTATCGGCACCACTCTCGGAATCGTCCTCGTAGCTGTGTCCACAGATATAACGACACGCTCCATTTCACAATGAGTGACTCGGCTCGCTGAAATCGGAAAATAGTTTCTTTCCAACATACGGGCAATTCAGGACCGTCGAACGACTTACCTGCCTTTTACTCACCGCTTTTATTACGCGATAAACTTAATGAGATGACCAGTGTGGTAAGTTAGGAGGATGGAAAAAGCTTAACCGTTGGCAAGAAAGGACCTGATATTTTGACTTAGCAGTACTTCCTTTTTTACAACATAAGCAACCATTTGACAAGAAATCCATTTTAAGGAAGGAATTAGTCACTCATTACTGTTCGATTTACGAGGGCATCCGCAGGATGTCTGCTCAAATTTATAGGTAATGAACCTAAGCTACCTGAAGTCTAACAGGCCCAGTAAGCCTTTATTGGAAAATAGTTCTTCTTTCGACCTGGAAGTGGCACATTCGTGCCTATTTGGCTGACAACAGTAAGATGTGGGAATACATTCTGGGCAGTGTTATGAAGTGATGACGACAGTCTATTTAACGGTATTCGCGAACTGCATTTGCTCCCAACTTGTAACACACCATTTCGAAGCCAGTAGAAACGAGTGTTCACAAGAGCAATTATTCGATCTGTATTTTAAATGCTCCAAGTATTTTGCCTTCTTTTTTTGTCAGACTTAATAATCAGCTGCGGCTTGATCTCGGGTGTCGATGACGTAAGACATGGCGTCTGACGCAGTTCCCGCGAGCTTCGAGATGGCAGCGTGCTGCTAAGAGATTGGATTCCCGCATCAGCGTAAAATGATCTGTAGTTGAGATTGACATAGCATGCCAAATTCTGTGATGATCACTAATACTCTCACTGAAGCGTTACATACCTTCCGGTAAGCCAAGGTATTGTCCCAGTAGTGTTGTGTAGCAAATGCTGATGCCAGTGTACAGCATTTACCGGAGATATGCTATTCGCGTGGGAAAGTCGATGACCGATACGAATCCCAGTATATGAATAAAAACCAGAAATTTTGCACCTCAGCCCTGATTCGATGAAATGCCTAAGTGTTTACACAATTTCATGAAGTGAAGTGTTTGGAGCTGGCAAAATCCAGGAGTCGGTTTACTCAAGTTGCGGGTCCTTTACGAAGGAGGTGATGTAGATATGTAATTCTTCTGCAATCTGAAATTAATGATTGACGAACTTAATGTACTAGTAAACATAGATTACGAGAATTTGCTGGCTAGTCCGCAGATTTTTGTTTCACATAAGAGTTGAAACGCCTTGTCGACGAACAATAATCGCTCCTGGATAACTTGCAGGACTACTGATTCTTGTAATTTCAAGATTGACGTCGAATAACAAATGACAAAAATATTTTTTTATGGTCGTATATTTTCAGTGCGCTGACTTCGAAGCTAAGTTTTATTATACCGCCAAGGGACTGTAGACCTTATTGCGTGGCAAATTTCAGCTTGATAAGACTAACTGTTCCTATGAAAAACGGTTCGTCGTCGTTGATTGACACTTACACTCTTTCTCCATCCCTTCAACAGCCACGCGTTATGGAGCCACCTCCATTTGGCGGTATTATCACGCTTGCCTCATGCCGTGCCACTTCCTGCTTCGTGTGCACGACTGGGAAATTCCAACAACACGCTCCCGCACTTTTATTCATTTCCACCGATTTTTCAATATTTTATGTTACGTTATCTGTTTCGTTGATAAGTTCTGCAGAATTGTGTATCCACGATAGGTCCATATTTGTTTTCCTGATTTTCTACTACTTCTGACACGCCCAGAACATTGACGATAGTAGCAGGTAATACAATCTCCCTCCTTTACCGTTTACAACTGATGATAAAATTATTATACGTTTACACACTTGGGCTGATAATGTACTACTCGTAAGACTTACACGGTCAACGAAGTAACTGAAAAATAAATTTGTAAATAACTCGAAAAAGCTGTTATCTTCTGAATCGAAATGTTATTTTGCCTTCCATCATCCAGCAGTTATCAAGACTTAATTTTACGTCGAGATCCATACCTCTGATTTCAAGATACGATATTTTTTTTATTGTAGCAGTTTCTGCTCACTGCTTCAACTTTTGTGTCAGCCTGTTACGCAAAGCTATCTTTGAAGCATTTTTCCTTCATGTTTTGCCTATTTCGTTGTACTGCATATTTTTGTGTACTGTTAATTGTTTAACTCGTTCGATGAATTTAAATAGAATGGAAGACCATGGGTATGTCTTTTATTTGAGCTATTCATATTTTTAGTTAAAGCATTCAGAATGATTTCATGATTTGCTGTCGTTCAGTGAAACTCGCAATAATAAAGTTCTGTGGCAATAGCACGCACACGATCTATGTGATATACATAAAACATGTAAATACAGTATTCTTTTGTTCAGAATCGTTTACCTCCGAAAGTTCTTCACCGACTGTTTCGAAATTTTGACGCAATGTTACAAGCAAATACGCGTGTGTACTTGCATATCTTAAGTACATATGAAAGGGAAACATTTTAAACTAACTATGTATATATGTACATGCCGTTAAATTGACCTATTACTGGTATATATGTTGTCGCTTCGGGAACAGCGAGTAGACCATCTATTTTGGTTTTCTTCCTGATTACCTGCCACGTGTATTTCATGTCGGGTCTTAATACGAAGAGTTTATCCGGTAAATGAGTTCATGTCAAATCTAAACACGTAAAACTACACATTCATCAATCAGACGTCATGTCAGATTTATGGCTTTATCGTCCCAGAATTAAATGGTAACAAGGCTAGGTCAGTAAGACGTAACCCCAGTGTGGCAGCAACACAGGACTCTATACTCGCAAGTAGACGAGTATACCCAGCAATAAACGGTGCCAATATTTTGTACCTGTTGTGGTTGGGTCTGTAGACAGAGTAGGTTGGTACCCTGGCCTGCTCCTTTCGTATTTATTGTGGAGAGGCGGAGGAGGCTCCTGAACTTAAACAGCCCTACGCAGATGCTTATCTTCCTGCTGAAGTCGTACATAGTTTTCCTGGTGAAGGAGCACGGGTTGACAGTCTGACACACGACCAAACGTAACAAAGGCGAAAAAGTCAGCTCTCATAGACTAAGTCAGCAATAGTTGGCTTTTGTATAGTAGACGAGTACAATCTACGCAATACCATCACATGCATGTCGGCGGAGCCTGCTGTCATTAACAGATACCCTGCTCCATTATTCAGTTTACGACTTAACGGTACTGGAGGGCCTGTTCAGAAGCATTTCGATTGTCAGCAGATGATCTCCGCTAGATGATTGTGGGGTTATACGTTGGCTTCGTCCTATATATTACTATTCTCGATGTGTGTCTGTACGATACGAAACGTGCTGTACGTAGATGCATCTGTTCCACAGACCGCTGCTGGAGACAGCGTCACGCAACGGCTATAACGTGACCAGGCTGACAGGCCCGTCTGCTACACGCAAACCTGCAGTGCGGTGTCGTTCAAACGGCTGCAGCATAACTGGAGCACGTAGGTGCCATCGTGTCATGGCTACGTGCAGACTCGTTTCTTGACACAACACAGCATCAATGTAGCGCATAAATCATCACTGAAGATACTCTCTCCGCTTAGAACTGTTCACCTCTCGTGGCACCACAATGACCGCCGGCAAAGCCTGCAGAGAGCACAGTGCACAGTGGCTGACCGGTTCTGCGGCGTTTGTTACGCAGTGAATGAGACACACGAATAACTACAGCTACAATCCGTCGCTAAACACAGGTGATGGCTGTTCACAAAAATCTAGCAGTTTTTGCAGATATCTCTCAGAAATGAAATCAGTTCGCGTTTTTTGTAACGACTCTCATTGAGTGAGCTCCAAAGAACTACGTTTGCTGTGCCATTTATTGTATGTACATACTTGTCTATTATTTGGCACGAGACTCTCGTAAATAATCCTAGGAATTATTAGTAAAATTCTCCAGGGTATGTGACTATATTGTTAACGTGGAAAATTATCCGACGTTTCGGCCACTGTTGTAAATGGCGTTCCTTAGGTTGTTTTCTTTTTCTGTTGTTAAAAACACCCTAATAAAGGCCATTTGCAACAGCGGCCGAAACGTTGGAGAATTTCACACGTGGACTTTATTTTCTGTGACAACGGCTGCGGAAGCCTACGCATACAACCGTACGCACCTCCGTCCAAGAAGTCAGTGATCTCTAGCTTTCTTGAAGACAGAGTGCAAGAAACGAAGTTTCACACAACCTGTAGAAATGAGAAATAGCAGCAGCTGAAGGTACCAGTGTATACTGAAGAAATGGTCGCATTTTTGAAATTTAACTCATCAGTAGAAAACATACTTCACGTTGCAATTCGCGTTACTGCTGATTGGTAGAACAGTATTTACCGGTTTCCTTAGCCGACGCTTCAAGTCGAAAGGTAGCCGGTTCGATACCTGTTGCCAGTAGTAATTTTAGTTTTGCAGTAATCCGGCGGCAAGGGAGTAACAGTAGTGCTTTACAGCATCTGACTGCCATAATTTGAGCTGTTGTGTCTTGGTATGAGGGCTTGCAACTTAATTGGTGGTGATCGTTCCTCTGTTTGTGACAGCGAGATCCTGTTGGTCCCACAATCTAAGAGTCCTTCCCTTATTTGCCATTTGGAGAAGTGAGGGAACATGCACCGGGGCGCATGTATGGGTGTATCAGTCTAATTTCTCTTCACCAATCCACTGCTTGCCTCATTGTGTTCTATCACTGTTCCTGGAGCCTATGATAGGTCTGCACAATGTATCTTCTTTTTATTTTTTTAAACTGCTTTGTCAGCCGAATTATAAATATATGAGATCCAAAAAGTGAAAAATACATAGAGGTCTGTGTTGAGATAAAATGGAGTTGGATGTAGCTACAATTCTGGGGAGAAGGAGGCGAAATGAAAGGAAGATTAGTGTTCAATTGTCGTCCCAACGACGACGAGATCACTAGAGATGGGGCCTAAGTTCGGAATGGACAGTGACGTCAATGAAATTAGTCGTAACGTTGATTAGTTGTACACAGGCGACTATGATGGAAACGTCATAACAAGGAGAAAGGTGTGTTCTGACTCGTCCGGCCATTATAAAACATGTGAGCCCAACCGGAAGGTCAGATGTTTGCATCTCCGGATATTTGGCGGCACCGGGTTATTCACACAACGCAATGCCAAAAGTCTGTCTTGAGTTCCTTCGATTCGCCTAAGACTGACAGCACCAATTTACAGTCAAAGAGAATGAGATTTTCACTCTGAAGCGGAGTGTGGGCTGATATGAAACTTGATGGCATATTAAATCTGTGTGCCCGACCGAGAGTCGAACTCGGGACCTTTGCCTTTCGCGGGCAAGTGCTCTACCATCAGAGCTACCGAAGCACGACTCACGCCCGGTACTCACAGCTTTACTTCTGCCAGTATTTCGTCTCCTACCTTCCAAACTTCGAGTCACGGTCGGGCACACAGATTTAATCTGCCAGGAAGTTTCATATCAGCGCACACTCCGCTGCAGAGTGAAAATCTCATTCTGGAAACATCCCCCAGGCTGTGGCTAAGCCATGTCTCCACTATATCCTTTCTTTCAGGAGTGCTAGTTCTGCAAGTTTCGCAGGAGAGCTTCTGTAAAGTTTGGAAGGTAGGAGACGAAATACTGGCAAAAGTAAAGCTGTGAGTACCAGGCGTGAGTCGTGCTTCGGTAGCTCTGATGGTAGAGCACTTGCCCGCGAATGGCAAAGGTCCCGAGTTCGAGTCTCGGTCGGGCACACAGATTTAATCTGCCAGGAAGTTTCAAGTCAAAGAGAAGTTTTCCACAGTATTGCAGGTCGCTCAGAAATTCATCGCTGGAAGCGAATAACAATTTTTCCGTTAACGGGACAGAGACGCAAACGTCGCACGAGAGATACGAGACTTGGAGTGATGTAGAAAGACAGTTGTTGCGCCGGCCGCTGTGGTCGAGCGGTTCTATGCACTTCAGTCTGGAACCGCGCGATCACTACGATCGCAGGTTCGAATCCTGCCTCGGGTATGAATGTGTCTGATGTCCTTAGGTTAGTTGGGTTGAAGTAGGTCGAAGTTCTAGGGGATTGATGACCTCAGATGTTAAGTCCCATAGTGCTCAGAGCCATTTGAACCATTTGAACAGCTATTGAAGTCTGGATGTTTGGAGAACAAGCTTCAGGTGAAAACAGGAAAAAGACTCGGGTACAGAGTGGGAAGACTGAGAGAACATTTTGGTAAAAACATTTATATTTTAACATACATCGATTTCCTAATTACGCAGCTACGTTTCCTTGAATTAAGTACCATGTAAACTTCGAATCGCTAAAAATAACAAGGATTCTAGAAAATGAAGAGCTATGTTTACTTTTAGTGTACTTTCCTAAGGGCTAGACCACGTGCATAGGTCTGTGGCCTGTTTGGCTGCAGAATACACTCCATCCAAAAAACGGTCAGGCTCACTATAGCTGGTGCTAACAACAAATCAGACACAGTTCTTGAGACCATAAGTAGAACGGACAAACCACAAGGAGCTGAGTAACGCAAGACGGAAAGACGGTCCACTGAGAAAAAAATAATAGACCAAATTTCGTGGCCGAAGGTGGAAACGACTAAAAGAACCAGAATTTGCCCCTGCATACCCATTGATTCCAAAACTCTATTCAAAATACAGATAATTGCTTGCAAAATGTGATGTCAAAGTTGTAAGTGTTCGTTGTTGTTACGATTATTAAATGAAGTAGACTACTAATTTAGGTCTTCAGTTTTCGTACGAAAGCGTTTCAAATGATGTATGTCTCTGAATTACAATTTTTTTTATATATTAAGTTCAAAATGGTTCAAATGGTTCTGAGCACTATGGGACATAACTTCTAAGGTCATAAGTCCCCTAGAACTTAGAACTACGTAAACCGAACTAACCTAAGGACATCACACACATCCCTGCCCGAGGCAGGATTCGAACCTGCGACAGTAGCAGTCGCGCGGTTCCGGACTGAAGTGCCTAGAACCGCTCGGCCACCGTGATATATTAAGTACTGACGTAAAAAAATTATTACTGTATTAAAACAGTTTATATGTTGATGGTTGTTAAAATCCGAGGCAGCAGTGGTGCTATAATGAATCCAAAATCGAACCTGGCTCCGCACGTTCCTCGATTCGCGTAAAACAGCCATCTACAATGTTAAAGGCGTACTCTGCCGCGTGAGAGCAACAGGTTTGTAACCAGAACAAGTTGCCCACAGCGCTGCAGCTCGCTTGTCTGTTCAGTTCTGGTCGAGGAAGACAACCGTTTCCTTACGGGGTTCTGAAGTACCTGTCACAGTAACAATTTTCCTTCAACCCCTCCGCCATCAGGTACAGAAATTTTCACGGACATAGAAACACAGCAACTCCAGCCTCGAAGTGTGGAAAACGAGCTTTCCGACAGATGAGAACAAAAAAAAAAAAAGTTTAGTGAGGCAAGGTTCTCACTGTCAGTACGGTGACAGATGAATGGGTAAGAGCAGGAGTGCTGTACCCCATGCCAGGACACGGGAGTAGCTTACGGAACGCGACGTACTGGTGTGGCGAGCGGTGTCGGCGTGCGCCAGAGGGCGCAGGATCCGGCTCATTCACTGGCCGCCGCCCACGCCGCGTGTTTTATCTGTCGCGGCAAAATAAATAACCGGCGGGAGGGGCGGGGCGGGGCGGGGCAGCGGCCGCACTTCAAAGTCGGCGCCACCGCCTCACATCAAAGCGGCCGGCCGGTGGGCAGGAGAGGCTGCCACTGCAGCTGCCGTCCTGGCCAGGGGGCGTGGCTGGGCCACCAGCCTCTCGCGGTGGGAATGCGGCCGATCTGACGGCCACAGGGGCACCCGTCTGCTGCCGAGGGGCCCCTGTGTACTAGAAGGATAATTCACGTGGGATGTAGTTCTCGTTCCTAGGTGCTACCGATAGCGATTATTTCCCCCGGTCGATGACAAGAAAGGAGTGGTTTGCGGGATCAATCATGTAACTTCTAGCAACCTGATGGAAAGGTCTGAGTTGGGCGAATGCCTGAAGATTACCTACCATCTTGTTTAGTGTGGTTACAGCCCATACTTCTCACCGGGTAGTGCAGAAGAGTAGTCGGAACCTACAATAAGACTGAAGCAAGACTGTACTCACTTTCACTAAGCAACCCTGCATACTGTGTCACTACGAGAAGGCCTCTTTAGACGTTTTTTTCACGGTGGTGGAAACGTGCAGTGCAGTTGCAAATTGTCGTTCCTAAAAAACGCTTAGAGAAGAAAGTTCTAGGGGTTCTTCGGATTATTAATTTCTTACGCACAATTAAAGCAAGCAGGCCGTTCCCTGTAGTGTACTGGTTACGTTATTGTACAACTGTCAACGGCAACGAAACCTTCAGCAAAGAAGCGTATAACGTGTTGTCTGTAACTGGTTACAAGTTGTTAACTGCTCATTTGGTTGCGTTGTAGTTCAGTTACCAGTATAATACAGCTGGCTATAAAATACTATAAAATACTGTGTAAGAGACTATGAGCAGCATTCTTTCTAATCGTGTTGTGTCCAAAAACAAAATTTTACAGGAGAAGCGAAAAAAAACAAAAAAAAAAACGGATTACTCCTAAACTGCTAAATTTTTCACCAATTGTGAAATATGAAGTTATTGTGTCTGGAAACATGAAAAAGTGAAATCAATTTAAGGGGAATGCTTTGATCCAATAATTTGTAAACTATACAAATAAATGATTAATAAGGCAAATACGCTACTAATCAATTATTTTATTATTATCGTACAAGAATATTATTTTTTAATCAAAAATTATACTTTTCACTGTAGTTACTGAAAACCATGTTATTACACTATAAAAATATCCACGTTAACCATTTTATGCACGATTCACGATGTCTTTTAAATGTTTGCTTGTGTTATTACACACATAAAAAAAAGTTTTGCATCACTCCGGTTCCCAGAGCTCGTGAAGATAGACGTTGACTGTGGATACTGTATCATAGACACAGTCCCTTTGACTGTTCAAGGATGTCACTAAACCAGCCCAAATATGTAAACAACCATGCATGAGCAGCGCTTATTAGACGAAGTGGGTCCGACGGCCAATCAGTTCCAGTCATTGCACCAGGAAGGAGGTACACGTCTGGTGTTGTCTGTGGTTCAACCATGCCTAGACGGTCAGTACCACATTGTTACTTTGTGCCAGGAAGGGCTCTCAACAAGGGAAGTGTCGAGGCGTCTCGGAGTGAACAAAAGCGATGTTGTTCGGTTATGGAGCTGATAGAGAGAGACAGGAACTGTCGATGACATGCCTCGCTCAGGCCGCCCAAGGGCTAGTACTGCAGTGGATCACGGCTACCTACGGATTATGGCTCGGAGGAACCCTGACAACAACGCCACCATGTTGAATAATGTGTTTCGTGCAGCCACAGGACGTCGTGTTACGACTGAAACTGTGCGCGATAGGCTGCATGATGCGTAACTTCACTCCTGAAGTCCATCGCCAGGTCCGTCTCTGCAACCACGACACCATACAGCGCGGTACAGATGGGCCCAACAGCATGCCGAATGGACCGCTCAGGATTGGCATCACGTTGTCCTCAGCGAGTGTGTCGTATATGCTTTCAACCATACAATCGTCGAAGACGTGTTTGGAGGCAACCCAGTCAGGCTGAACGCCTTATACACACTGTCCAGCGAGTGCAGGAAGGTGTTCCAGTTCAACGTCTCCTGGTCTCAGAAGTATCTGGAGACAGATTAAGGATGGCAAAGGAAAACGGCCGTGTCCTTATCTCGGAACAGTCGTAGCGTTCGCCTGAAGTAGTTACTTTCTACGTGAATGTGCTTGTGGCTGTGGCCTGTATGTGGCAGACACACGAGACGCGGCTGCGAAAAGCCGCCCGGCGTGGCTTCGCGCGTGCTGCGGGTGAGCATCGACCCAGCCGCCGCCTCTCACTCCCCCCCCCCCCCCCCCCCCCCCCCCACATCACGCACTCCTGCCCTGCTGCCTGCACACTTTTTAACACCTGTGGCTGCGCCAGAAGTGCTGTGCCAATCCTTCTAACTCCTGTCCTGTTGCAGTCGGGGCGGGCTTGTTCTTAGTCTTTCGCGACTCTAGGGCTGACCGGATTTCACGAAACAATTGTGCTGAGACGCATGCGACACAGCAGTACTGTGGAATCGCAGGACCGACAGCTCCACCGTTCTCGATTCCTGTGTTTTCGCCTTGTTTTATAGAACTTCGGTCGAGTTTTGAAATACCGGTCCGGAGAATAAACCTCCCGCTCGTCATTGCGGATCGACTCGTTTCTGCAGCAGTAGAGACTAAAAAGAAAGTTCTGCCATTGCATTACCGAGTTGACCTGCGGGGCTGGAAGTCACCTGTTTCCCACTCATCATTTCCTTTTCCTTCCTCCTCCACTATTTCATTTGAAAACTGAGACTTTCTCTTGCAAAAGTTTTCGGTCCTTGGATGAGTTTACCATTTTGTTTGCTTCCGTCTGCCTCATACTACGGAAGCCTTTTTACAATACAATACAATACAATACAATACCATTGCATTGAAGAATGTATTAAAAAAATATTTAGTACTCATACTTCACATTTGCGTCAGTATAACAGATGGAATTTCTCTAAGAACCCATCCTTTTCGTTAAAAAAAAAAATACAGATGGTTTAAATATTTTGAACGAAGATTCTGAAGAGAACACTGAATTTGTTTGGTTCTCACTTTAACTCAAAACTGTCAAATTTTGTAATATCTGTTGCTAAAGCGACTACATTTTCCACAACAAAATCTTCGAATTACGTGAAGTGCGTTACTTAATTTCGGAGCATCGTAATTGCTACGACAAACATCGGAAATTCAACAAACGCTGACTTCACTTGCAGGGGGCGTAATGTCTGTTAGGACATAATTTTTGTAATTTATGAATGAAACGAGCTAAACATAAAATAATAATGCACCTGGGGCGGTTTCATCTGTTCACTAAATGTTGGAAAGATAGCCAGTACTTTGCATGTGGTGGGAGACGATATTAAGAGAAAATACGTTTCTTTAAGGAACATTTTTCTTAAAGTCGCAGGAGAAATGCTGCATAGCAAAAAGAAAAACTTAATATATTTTTTTTAATTCTGTAAAATGTTCGCTGAGTAACTAACTTCAAAAACTTTGCTTAATTTACACAAAACTTTTCTTTATATGACATGAGATCTCACAATATGGACAGTACTGACATACGTGTACAGTGGGCTGTGTGGCGGTGCCTTGAGACCAGAAACGAAGCGAGCAGGACTGTGCGGCTGGTCCCGGCGGAGGTTCGAGTCCTCCCTAGGGCATGGCTGTGTGTGTTTGTCCTCAGGATAATTTAGGTTAGCCGGCCGCGGTGGCCGTGCGGTTCTAGGCGCTGCAGTCCGGAGCCGCGGGACTGCTACGGTCGCAGGTTCGAATCAAGCCTCGGGCATGGATGTGTGTGATGTCCTTAGGTTGGTTAGTTTTAAGTAGTTCTAAGTTCTAGGGGACTGATGACCTCAGATGTTAAGTCCCATAGTGCTCAGAGCCATTTGAACCATTTTGATAATTTATGTTAAGTAGTGTGTAAGCTTAAGGACTGATGACCTTAGCAGTCAAGCACCATGATATTTCACACACATTTGAACATTTTTTTTGAAGCGAGCAGGAGTCAATGATATTTAGTGTTACGGACATCGAATGACTGATGGCGGTGATGGTGATCATTCAAATAATGAAAGAAGGTGCTTCCAATGACCTGTCCACGGATAAAAGAATTTTGTGTGTTACTTATTTTGAGATACGCTATACAGCAAGGAATACGATACGAATGCTACAGTCACGCCTAGAGAAGATCGGAATAAATCCACTGCAAACGGTGGAACATTCGAAACAGAACAAAAGCAAAGAGGAGAGTTTATCATACAAAGGGAGCCAGGAAGAACTTGTGGATTGAAAATTGATGTGGATGAAAAGAAACCGTCTAAATCGTATAAGGTGTATGCAGAGCGACGATTTTCAAGAAACTTGCGTGGGACAGAACATAAATCTTCTGTAGGACGGAATGAAAAAGCTTGATAATTTGTGTTACTGTCTCATCGTAATTTGGAAACCCCAGAAAATGGAGACCCAGTGGAGAATGGTAGATGTTTGCTTCTGTAGTGTACTTGACTACAGTTTGTCTTCAACAAAAACCGTTTAGCGTAAGCAGCCGAGGCTTATCTGGTGCTGAGGTTGTGAAGGCATACCATTAGCAACTGAAGTCTGCGGTCTGAAGTACCTTCGTGTACAACCCCAAAGTGGACTAACGTAACACTCCCTAGAAGAAAAAAAATGCTCAAGGAACTTCCAGCTCCCGACAAATATGCGCACAACACAACGTTTCTTTTCTTTACCGTCCCAATAGAAGCGCTAGTTACCACAGGTGAGTAATGGAGCTTCTGAGAATCGACTGTGGCGTTGTTAATGGAACCAGTCCGCCATTTCGGTGAAACAACTGGTAGAATTCAAGGAAAAAAAGATGAAATTGTCGAACTCAGGATCGGATGCGACACCAGTTTTTTCGATCGCAGGACATTATAATAGTCTATACCTTAATTTGGCTCATTTGATTTCGATCGTGCTGCAGCAGGAACTTGATTTCTTCACCCGATGTTATGATCGTACCAGTTAAAAAACCGAAGCGGCACTGCTGCGCTTGCGGCTACAAAATACACTATGACGACGCCCGATTCATGCTGGTATATCGATGCATCAGTAGGATCTACACTGCAGCGACGTCTTTGAGTTCATCAGAGAGAGAGTCTGATTCCATAGTTATTGCTGACTCGAACCACTATCTCTCTAAATTAAATCGTTCTCCAAACGCATTTACATGTTCCTTCATCGCCGCGCTGCTGAATGATGAAGTCGACACTAGAACTTGAACGTTATCGTACAGTGTCGATTCAACACTCTGCAACAGCTGATTTATTGGTTTGTAGTAGCTGGTGTGCTTTCAGTATTCCGTGAATTTCTCTTCACAGTACGAGTCATCTTCTCGGTATTTGAAAGTGACCCTCTCAAGGGATCTTCTGGATTCCAGCGTTGAAGAGCATGATGTCATCCTTGCCGGAACACATACAATGGTATCATAGATACAATACATGCTATAAGTACAGTAAGAACGGCAATGGAAGGGTCACTCAGCAAGAAACAGTCGATGGCTAGTATTTATTGATCCAAGGAAGACTTTTGATTGGGTGCCTCGGTTGCTGAAATGCTAGGCTCTGAGACCACACAGTGTAGACTACCTGAATATCATGTAAACATTATTGAAGAAACGTTCAACAACGCCCAGATACGTGTCAGCAGCCCATCTGGAAAAGAGCAGAGTGTGGAGTTACGTGTTGGGACACATACAAGCGTCGCTCTCAACACAAAAGCCCACCTCCTGGAACTTCGTATACGGTGATGATACGTCGTAAGTTTCAAAAGTCAAACATTACATTGGAGAAACCTTGAAGCAGTGAGCAGTGGTAGAACGTTGGCAGGGATGTCAATAGAAGTAAATCAGAATTCGTGCTGTGCGACTTGGAGCCTTCCCAAAGGATATGAAGAAGATGAATCTGGTTGAACAAGATGCATACCAACAAAGAAAATAGTGCAATGAGATTAGGAAAGCTGACCCCCGTGTAGCGGAACTGAGCTCTAGCTTTTCTTTTATACACCTGAAGTAACATTCTTGGGTTCACAATCACCAGATCGTCGGTATAAGCAAAGGACGGTGTTCCATTAAAAGAGCTTGGCCCTTGCCATACACAAGCAATACCACTACTACTTAGGAGGGTCAGCACGGTTAATAGGCGACGTGTCACCCTTATTACAAAATCACGACGTCTTCGTAATTATTTACAAGAGTGCATACCATCGATTGACTAGATGCAAATTTTATATTTCGGATACCTGAAGCCGTGAAACTATTAAACTTAGTTCGCTGACATTGTATTGCACGCCATTCTGAAGTCCTGTGAAACACGATTACGCTGTAATATTCCCTTCCAACCGCATTTAATAAACTTCGGTGTGAGTTTCAAGCATGTGTTGTGGGATATTACGTTTTCGCGGCCGGTACCCGCGTCAGCGCTACAGACGTCAACTTTACATCCTTTGCGTGTTCAACTTCATTGGGCATTTGCGTAGGAAACAACCACGTTTGTCGACTAAACCACAGATTTCTCATGACTTCGGTCCTCTCGTTGGAACCAGGGAAGGTATTCTGCATTTACTCGTGTACAGTTAACTATTAGAGTAAAACTGTAGAAGAAGACAGAAATTCAAAAACATCCAGCAAATAATTAAGAAAGTAGGTTGCCATTGTTATTCTGAGAAGAATAGCTTAGCACAGGAGGTGAATTCGTGATGGGTCACATGACACACACTATGGTTTTGGCATACCAGTTCATACGTACATGTTGGAGATGTGATAACTGAATTTGCCTCAAAGTGACAGCGTCTGCATTTTTTTATAATTGCATCTTACGGTCTGAGTGGAAGAAGGTTTCATACGACTTCCCTGATACAGCCTACGTAAGAAGAGGTGCACTTTTACGGCAGAATGAACTGTGTTATTGGCAAAGAAGTATCTAATCCCGAAGGACAATAACACGCACAGTAGCTGTCACACGAGGAAAACCCATTCTCCACTCTGACTTACCTAACACGGGCACAGGAAACCAGAGAGAATAAAAGACAAAGAACAGAGCGGCTCTGAATGCAACTGAAAGAACTCGAAGTCTCACTAAATGAAAAGAAAAAGAGAAGCACGGGGAATTACAGCTCATACAATTTAAATAAGACAGTATCCGTTCTCCACTTTCCTCATTGCCTTTCTGGAGGTTTGCTAAAATTGCTACGGAGTTAGTTATCTTCAGCAGCGTAGCATCTCTGCTAATTAAAATTCATACTGACATAAAATAGTCCTTGAGAATCACGTTTACATTGCAGCACTACGTGTCAGCGTTTCTTAAGTGAGTTAATTTGCATATCTGTAAAGACCCGAAGCATCCAGGCCACTGGAGTTAGCCGTGAATGTCCAGTTCAGCGAATACGGCTGAGTATGGACAGTAATTCTCATCGTATCGCATAACATTTGTCAAATGTCATGCATAGTTCTACGGCTACGTAGATCCTCTGCAAAACACTATGAAGTGCATGGCAGGAGGTACTTCGTACTGTGCTACATGATAGGGTCGTTTCCGTTCCAGTCGCAAACAGAGCACGGGAAGAACGAAAGCATTCAGAGTCTCCCTGCGTGCTGTAATTAGTGTAACTTGTTTTCGCTGCCCTTACAGATTTGTAAGTTGCCACGTAACCGTTTTCGTTATGGACTGCAAACAATAGTCGTAGTGGAATAGGACTAGGCACACAGGAAGAAGTTCCCCTTTTTCTATGGCAGATAAGTTACTCAAGCTTCAGTTAGGTCTTCCTTTAACCAGTGGTTTAACGCAGCTTCTGGAAATAAATTTTCAACAGAGGGCCAAATCCAGACGAGTTTCAGGTCATAAGTGCCGCCTTCCATGGTAATATGCTCATTTATTTATCAAAATGTGTCGTACATTTAAGATCTTGTAAAGCTACTTTATCCAGTATAATCAGGGCTGAAATCTGGTGTCCAAAGCAGCACCCCGCGCTCTGGCGGCAAGGCGGGCGCCCACCTCTCCGCCGACATAAATCAAAACTAAAGCCAAAGCACGAGCTCGGTCCCCATTGAAATCTTCGAGGGCTACATCTTACTCACTCGAAAGACTTTACACCAGAGGTTTAGGGCGAAACGTTCTTTTCACTTTACACAATAAAGCACATTGCCGGTTTCATAGGTACATCTTTGCCAATTACATGCTAATTGAACATATATTTATGAAGTCTGGAAGCAACCACTGTAGAAGATACTGCAAGAGAGCAGATATAAACGGCGATTAGCCGTAACGCTCAACTTCTGTTCCGTAGGTTGTTTAAAGCATAGTAGAACATTTATTGTATACAAACTGCGGAACTATTTTAACACCGACAACAGCTCTCTCCTACTTGCTGAAGACGGCGTATTGGGTCAGAATGCTATAATTGCTAACAGGAAAAGCTATACAGGGTGTTCCATTGATAGTGACCGGGCCAAATATCTCATGAAATAAGCATCAAGCGAAAAAACTACAAAGAAAGAAACTCGTCTTGCTTGAAGGGGGAAACCAGATGGCGCTATTGTTGGCCCGCTAGATGGCACTGTCACAGGTCAAACGGACATCAACTGCGTTTTTTAAAGTAGGAACACCCATTTTTTATTACATATTCGTGTAGTACGTAAAGAAATATGAAAGTTTTAGTTGGACCACTTTCTTCGCTTTGTGATAGATGGCGCTGTAATAGTCACAAATATATGGATCACAATTTTAGACGAACAGTTGGTAACCGGTAGGTTTTTAAAATTAAAATACAGAACGTAGGTACGTTTGAACATTTTATTTCGGTTGATCCACTGTGATGCATGTATCTTTGTCAACTTATCAGTTCTGAGAACGCATGCTGTTACAGCGTGATTACCTGTAAATACCACATTAACGCAATAAATGCTTAAAATGCTGTCCGTCAACCTCAATGCATTTCGCAATCTAGCGGGCCAACCATAGCACCATCTGGTTTCCCTCTTCAAGCTAGACGAGTTTCGTACTTTGTAGTTTTCTCGTTAGACGCTTATTTCGTGAGATATTTGGCCCGGTCACGATCAATGGACCACCTTGTATATCCACAGCATCAGTGGTTAAATAAGTCCATTTATTTGTTACCAGTTTCGATGTTGGTAGTTAATTTCAGATCTTATCGATACTATCACTAAAGATATGTACACGAAAAGAGAACAGATCATTAGAATTTGCGCGTGTTGTTGTTCTTACATGTTCATACTCATCAGACTTTGACACCGAATTTGGTGTTCCCATTTTGTGTGCATGTTAATGTGAAAATCTAGCTTTTAGTATCCGCTTACCGGGTTCGGATCCAGTGCGTTGTCTTCAACAACTTGGAGAAAATTGTTGTTGATCTTAACATTTTTCTGAGTTTATGTACAATTAAGGTTCTACCATGTTTGGCACAGTCAACGTAAGATACGTTACCCATTATGACTTACACACTTCCAGAAGTTGTAGAGGAGACTTCTTGTATCGAACTCACGTCCGGAAATGGTTCCTTTCCATGTTACAAGGAGCTACTCAGTTTCTTACCCATTTCACCTGTTAATGTAGGCTGCCCACATACATGAATAGTACAGTGACGTGATGTCACGTATCTGCCGATGTTTTCATGCTGCCTGGTGATGTGTCAGTTGAAATTATGGTGACTAGTACTGCAGTAACAGGGTGCCTGAGTACACGTTCGCAGAGCACACCGGTATGTTGTTAATTTACGGTGAAGCTCGCTGTAATGGAAGAGAAGCTCAACGTTTTACCACATGTACTTCCCAAAGCGTGTGACTGCGTCTCATCCCACCCCATGTTTGCCAGAGAAGAATAACGACTGCGGTGAAAGTGGGAAATTATGAAGCGATGGAGCAAACTGCGGTTTTCCAGGAAGGTGCACTGTCATATTGGAAGAGGAAATGCTTCATGAAATTGAAGAGAACCCATTGACGAGTACTCGAGCCATTGGACGTGACTTGGATGTGCCTCACTCGTCTGTCTGACGCGTCCTGCATGAACAGTAACAACATCCATCGCATCCTCAGAAAGTACACGCCATGTTCCCGGCGGAATTTGTCCCACGGGTCAGTTTCTGAACTTAGTTTCTACACCACAGTGCAAATTTTCCTCAGTTTTCAAGACGAATTTTGTTCACTGACGAGGCGCATTTCAACAGAAAAAAGTGTTCTGAACGCCCGAAACAGGCATATTAAGGATCAAGAAAACCACAAAGCCATATGCACACGAAGATCTCAGCATACCTTCGGCATCAATGTCTGGGCAGGTATCTGCGATGGTCGTATGATTGGTCCGTACAGCTTCCCTCCCCACCTAACGGGTACCAAGTAGTTAAAATTCCCGCAACAAGTGCTGGCGGAGTTTTTGGAAGATGTACCACTGGACATTTGGCACGAACTGTGGTTACAGCATAACTGCAGTTCGCATCCGAAACCATCTGACAGTAGTTTTCGGGGACAGAGAGATCGGTCGAGGTGGACCACATGCTTGGCCACCAAGATCTCCAGATTTATCACTGTTGAGCTTTGTGGGGCCACATGGAGATTCTTGCTTAAGAGACCCGAGTCCAGTCGGAGGAAGGTCTGACTAGACGGATCTTAGCGGAGGCAGAAGTGATTAACCATACACTACGCGTACTAGACAGAGTTCATGCAAACTTAACTGCGTAGGTACACTGTGTGCACCGGATTTCGTTGTCCTCTTACCGAACAGTTGTTATAATACCAAAATAAACAGGAGTGAAATGTGTAAATTTTGTTTTTATTGTAACATAGAAACGTGTAGTTTCCAGACATGAATTCCTGTGTAAAACGTGATCTACGAAGTCCCCTCTACAAATTCTAGATATGTGTGACTTGAAGTGTCGAATGGCACGTATCTACTCTAATGCAAAATCTTCTACAGTGGTTGCTTCCAGACTTAAGAAGCGTATGTTCTACTAGCATACAATTGTTAAGCCTCTGGTATAGAATCGTTGTTGTGAATAAGATGGCGGCGTCAAAAGTTTTCCATGGTGCGCTGGCCTTAGTTTTAGTTCATGTCGACAGGGAGGTGAGCGCTCGCCATGCCGTGCTGTTTACTGAGGAGAGGCCGCCTGATTAACAAGCGGAGGGCCGCGCTTAGCGCGAGGGGGCCACGGCGTGCAGCCACTTACTGGCGTGCGCCGACCAGTCCCCCGCCGGTCGGCGTTTTAATTGAGCGGCGCCGGGCAATCAGGCGACGCCTCCCAATGACGCCGCTAATTAAAACCGCCGGATTGCCGCTGACCGCATTCGCCGAGACTCGCCTGCTGACGCAGTCCAGCTTCTCTCAAAAGATGAGCGCCAAAACTAACCCGTCTTGGCGGAACAGTAATCACTAACCACTTCATAAGTACATATTTAACTTCCTCTTCAACGTTCTGCGATAAAAAAATGGTTACTACGTTAATGGTCCTTCAGGACTTACTTCGCAGAAAACTTACTTGGAGAAAACTTACTTGGAGAAAACTTGCGTAACACTACACAAATTTCACGACATGCACGTTTATTGAACACTAGACACAAGAAAACTTTACGCAAAGTACTGATCCAGTACACGTAATCAAGTCCAGCGTAATATGCTGAGGTGACAAAAGTCATGGGATACCTCCTAATGGCGTGTCGGACCTCCTTTTGTCCGGTGTAGTATAGCAACCCGACGTGGCACTGACTCACGAGTCGTTGGAAGTCCCCAGCAGAAATACTGAGCCATGCTTCCTTTGTAACCGTCCATAACTGCGAAAGCATTGCCGGTGCAGGATTTTGTGCACGAACTGGCTTCTCGATTATGTCCCATAAATTTTCTATCAGATTCATGTCGGGCGAAGTGGGTGGCCTTATCATTCGCTCGAATTGTCGAGTGTGTTCTCCAAACAAATCGCGAACATTTGTGGCCCAGTGACGTGGCGCATTGTCATCCATAAAAATTCTATCGTTGGTTGGGAACATGAAGTCCATGAATAGCTGCAAATGGTCTCCAAGTAGTCGAACATAGTCACTTCCAGTCAACGATCAGTTCAGTTGGTCCAGAGGACCCAGTCCATTCCACAGAAACGCAGCCCACATCGTTATGGAGCCATTACCAGCTTGCACAGTGCCTTGGTGACAACCTGGGTCCATGGGTTCGTGGGGTATGCGCCACACTCGAACCTTACCTTCAGCTCTTACCAACTGAAATTGAAACTTACCTGACCAGGCTACGGTTTTCCAGTCGCCTAGGGACTAACCGCTATTGGTCACAAGCCCAGAAGAGACGCTGCAGGCGATGTCGTGCTGTTAGCAAAGGCACCCGCATCGGTCTGCTTCCATAGCCAAATGCCGAATTTCGCAGCACTGTCCTAATTGATACCTCTGTCGTACGTCCCACATTGACTTACACGGTTATTTCACGCGGTGTTGCTTGTCTGTTAGCACTGCTAAATCTACGGAAACGCCGCCGTTGTCGGTCGTTAAGTGAAGGCCATTGGCCACTGCATTGTCCATGGTGGGAGGTAATGCCTGAAATATGGTATCTTCGGCACACTAGCAGTACATTGAGTTGCCTGACGATTTGCAAAATGGAGTGTCATATGCGTCTAGCTCCAACTACCATTCCGCGTTCAGTCTCTCTTCGTTCCCACCGTGCGGCCAAAATGACGTCGGAAAACTTTTCACATGAGTCACCTGAGTACAAATAACAGCTCCGCCAATACACTGCTGTTTTTTACGTTGGGTGAGCCATCTCTATATGTGCATATCACTATTTCATGACTTTTTTCACCTCAGTGTAGTCGCTAAGTAGCAACCGAGAACCTGACTATCACAATAATTCGTAGTGAGTCCGTGGACGTGCAGCCGGGGTCTGTGGCCGCCTCCTGGAGCGCTGCCGGGCGATCTGACAAGCAGTGTCGTCAGAGCCGCTATAGCTTCTGTTGGCGGCTGCAACAACCTGTCAAGTCAACTTGATTATTGTTAATAACCATCACGCTCGTTTCTAACGCAAATATAGTATCGTCGTGGTCTGCCGCAAAATAATACCTTCCTTATGCACCTAAGCTTTCAACGCATCTTCGGCGGAAATACGCGTTTGTCAGCCATTAATGGCGTCCTCCTTTTTTTAATTTTCTTCTTTCCTGGCGCTACTGTTCCGTCTACGGCGAGTACATGTGTTCAGATAGTTGAAGCACCAGCTGTAGTGCCCAATTTCATAGCACAAGCATCAGTCGACCTCATACTCTTTCTCGAATTTAACAGTACCTCGACACATATTGGGAAAAGGCGGTCGAACGTACAACCTAGATTAATTTTTTGTTTCCCATTAAGTAAAATTGACAAACAAACATACCAACTGATGAAAAACGTATACTGCAATGACCTAACCACTGTAACATCATAATAGCAAGGAGGATACGAAAGCCGCTCCATGATTGCTCAAGTTAAGGGAAAGCCGCCTCGAAAAAAATGTGTAAAATTTGGCTGAAATTCTTTGAGATCAATGTGTTTCGGCATCATTCGACAAGGAGCCTTTAGAAGTACCAAATACTACTATGCATCAAAATATAACTGATGACAGGAGAAAAGGGAAATGTCCCTCTATGATTTGTACTGTAAGCTTTGCAAGACAACAGAAATGCACCGGACCGTAATACTGTACGAACGTAATTGTTTATAGTCGTTGCTGTTGCACGTTAATAGTAAGATAGCAAACTTACGGCTGCTCGAACATCTGCATACTTGCGATCGACACGGGGTGTGATTCGTTGGTTTTTTTTTTTTTTTTTTTTTTTTTTTTTTTTTTTTTTTTTTCTCTCTCTCTCTGTAAGTGAACACCTAGTGATGACGACAAAGCTGAAAATTTTAAAGTATACGAAAACCCGTTCTCACAAGTAACGTGCCACCGTCGCTATAATAAACTATTATTATAAGCTAAAAGTAGCAAATCTCTAGCAAACATTTCTCCAATAATAATTGTAAAGACATATTATGTCGACCAAATGTCAAACCTATCAAAATGGAATGTGAAGGATAACGAAAGAAACTTTCCGTGTGACTCAGGAGGCCCGAGACGTTAAGACATAGGACTCGTATTTAGGAGAAGTGGTCCGTATCTCCACCCGCCAAGCCAGATTTTGGGTTTCTGTCGTTCTGCTAAATCGCTTAAGACTTCACAATGGTTCCTTTGAAATGGAGTGACTGATTTGCATTTCTGTCCTTTCCTAGTCCGAGCTTCTGCTTCATCTATGACGACCTCGTCGTCGACAGGGCGTTAAGCATTAATTTTTATCTTCCAACAAATAGGCAAAAGTGTGAATGTTTGTTCAGAAAGGAAGCAAAACCAAAGTGAATGCACGTGTCAGGAGTCGTGTCAAATTTGTGGTTGCTATGCCGCTCTTTGAGATCAATGGATGGGGAGCCAACAAGTGGCAGGAAGAACTCGTAATGTGTAATCATCAAAACGTGCAACACGAAACACAGAGTAAAGGAATAACCTTCAGGCAGAAGCAAAATACTGGGAGGTGATGGCCGTCAACGCGGAAACAACTCAAAGAAGTCAGTGTGCCAGAAGTTATCCCCAAACAACTTCAGTTACTATGTCGGTACAGATTTCAGTTGTTTATTGCAGGCAGACTGTGAAAGATAGAAACTCATTGCTCATGTTTCTGGATAGCGGGATGTTCGAAGTTTTATATTCTCCCTCCCTCCATACCATACACTCCACTTGAACATCAGCGTTGCTCGAGAAACAGTAGTCCATTTCATTCAACGCGTCAATCAACAGGTCCCTCTTTATTGAATCGACACCTTCAACAATTAGATTTCTCAGATCTTGAAGAATAGCAAGGTGTGAGGTCTCTGGCCTGGGAGGCCAAAAACAATGAACAAGATGTTGTTGTCCACCCCTTCCATTCCAACGTTCTAGGATGGTGTTGGTGAGATAGCATCGTGCCCCAAGGTTAAAGTGAAGCGGGGCACAGTCATCATAAAAATTAAGTTGTTGGAATCTTCGTGAAGTTGAGGAAACGACCAATATTGCAGGATTCCCGGTATGACATTCCTGTTTCCCCCGCTAAAGGAAAAGGCCCATAAACTTCGTGAACAGAAACTGCAAAAATACATTCAGTTTCAGTGAGTCTCTATCAGTTTCACGACGATGCTTTGATTTGTTGACTACCAAAATCTTACATTGTGGCGGGTTACTTCGCGCTATACATGAAATTTTGATTCGTTCGAAAAGTTGAATTGTGTCGGAAAAGTGTCCTCTGCTATATCCTGGAGAACTGAAATGCAAAATTCCTACGTTCTGTTACGTCGCCGGGTTGCAATTGTTGCAGTAACTGCAGCTTGTACGACTTCAAATGCAGGCGTCGTTTTAGAAAATGCCATCCCAGTTTGAAGAAGTTGAATTTCCTGGTCTGCTCGTATTGTAGATTTTCGGGGACTTCGTGTGATCGCATCTCGCATACTCTCAACATTTTCATCTGACGAGCGTGGCTGACCATTGATCTTCCTCAGCATATGCAACCAGCTTCGAAGAATTTTTTATGCCAGTCATTAGTCTGCTTATGCTGAAGTGGGTTCCTGCTGAATCGATGCCGGAATGTACGTTGCACATAAACAATGGACTGACTTCCCGCAAATGCCAACACACACAATGATTTCTCTTGCGTTGTAGCCGCCATGTTGGCACAAACAAACAACAGCTGAGCTGTGTCAAAATTTCAGACCTTCCTCCATGCAGTTACATTAACAGAGTGTTTTCTATCTTTTATCGTTTGTCTGTAATAAACAACTGGAGTCTGTTCGTTCTTTTTTGAAGCACCCTGTATAGATGAGAAATCCAAATAGATTTGTCGGTATTTTAAATGAGTCGAATTGTATAAATTGTATACAAATAAATTTAAGTCAGTTCTGGTTGTGTGCTGAGGAGGCACTTCGTATAAAAACAAAGGAACGCAGTAAACTATTAACATCCTGTACTGAGACAGACTGGAAGGAACCTGGACATACCGTCCAGTATGACAGTTTGATGTATGCAGCACGCACGTCAAGGGCAGTTGCGCTGCCAGTGTCTGCAGAGCCTCGTTCGGGGCACTAATTGAGACGTGTTCGCGAGCTGCCTGACATTTTCTGCCTGACATCGGTGCAGCAGCGACCGCGATCTTCGTGGGAGGGACACTTGACACGATGCGTCGATATCGATGTACTGGTCCCGGGCTGGGCCTGTGCCGGGTGAGAAGTGGCGGCGGTGGCGGCCCGTCCCCGTCCCCGACCCCTGCCGCGGCTCGCGGATCGGGTTTCTCCCAGCGGGCCGCGCAGCGCAGCGCAGGTCCTCTGCCAGCCCAGGGGTGCGCGCCGCCAGCAGGCGGTTTAGCGGGCAGCAGGCACCAAGCTGTCGCGCCAGCAATCTCTCGCAACAGTTAAGGAAGGTATATTAGGTTCCCGTTCGACGCACCGCGTTTCCCGCCGTATCTGAGGTTCACACACGTCGCTTCTACAGCCTTATCGAGAAAAAATGCAACGTGAAATGGAGCTAGCAGTGTCGAGAACAGCCGATGGTCTTAGAAGGCGACGCATCAACTGTCCACTAAGAAACAAAGTAGACGGAAGGTCTATTTTTGCCATGATGTAAAAGCATTCATCTTAACTCCCCTATATGTTTCCAGAATTCGTACGTCGATTACTAATTTTTGCTTATTTTTGTCATATTTATCTGGTAATTTTGAACCTATGTTTCAGCCTCAGAGCCAAGTAATCTGTAGAGTGATACCAATCTGTAGGTAAGAATTACTAAGACTCTTGCATGGTAATACCTGTAAATAACTCTTCCTAGGCGTACCAATAAAGGATGTAGTTCTTACTGCGATGTAATTCTGCTGCACTGTAATAGCAGTGTAGCAGAGGCTTACATCACATTTTTAGTACGTCGACATGTGACACCAAGTAGCTGTATCTGATTCTTCCCATAGTTTCTCATACAGTATGCTCAGTACCCCACAGTGAATTATTAGCTGTGCCGGCCGCGGTGGCCGTGCGGTTCTGGCGCTGCAGTCCGGAACCGCGGGGCTGCTACGGTCACAGGTTCGAATCCTGCCTCGAGCATGGGTGTGTGTGATGTCCTTAGGTTAGTTAGGTTTAAGTAGTTCTAAGTTCTAGGGGACTTATGACCTAATATGTTGAGTCCCATAGTGCTCAGAGCCATTTTGATTAGCTGTAATCAGTGACAAAGAAGTTGAAGCTCGAGAACGCCCCAGATAGAAATAAGAAAATAATTTTTGTGACTGACGATGACTTGTTAGTAACAATGATATTCCTATCCTAAAAGTTACAGTCAAGGGGAGCCCTTGTCGAAATGTCTATACACAACGGAATTACTAGTACATTGAATACACACACTGGGTAAATTCTCTCTTCACGTTTCTTACTAAAAAAAAAAATACACTGCAAGCATTATTTCCTTATTCTCAACGTCAGAATTGTTTATTAATCTACTGGCGTTTTAGCCTGGTCTTCGTCCAGATAACGTTTCTTCGCCTTCTGTGGCAGTAATTGGTGACCGGACAATAAGGTCGCTCTGTGACCACGGACATTAAAATTCAACATCGCGTTGACAAGGAGATTGTTGCAGACCGCACACAATCTGGAGCTGGTCTACATAGAATGAGGGAGCCCGAACCCACAGGGGGGACAGATCTTTGTATTCGACGGAAGTGATTTGATGAATAGGGGGCGCGGACCAGTCATTTGAATCCCGCTCATTCTCCTGCCACATCTCGGTAGACATGACGCCACCAGCAGTCGACCATATGTTCGCCATGAAGATGGCCTCTGCGATGGGCTGAAACCGATCGGCACTAAATAAATAAAAAACGAGAATAAGACTGTTTTTAATACTAAAAAACATGAACAATAGTTGTTCAGAGGTGATTTCTTGAGATACGAACCGCTTGGAGCTGCTCCTGAGAGGCTGTGTACCGTTACCAATGGCGATCTATGAGACAGGGCTCTCCGAATCGCAATTTAGATGAACGTAGCTGGTTTCAAGTCTTCTTCGACGTGGTTAAGTCAAAGTTTAACCTACTTCAAGTAAAGGTGTGGAGGAGATGCCATTAATTCGTAGCTGCTATCACAACATGCACTGTGTCTAACGCCAGTCAGTCAGGTTTCGAGAAATAACTGCGAGCAACCGCATTTCATCATTTCGAGGTGAAAAAAAGTGTGTGTGTGTGTGTGTGTGTGTGTGTGTGTGTGTGTGTGTGTGTGTGTGTGTGAAGTTGATATATGCTATGACAATTTCATATACAAAAATAAGTGATAAATGGAACCACGTTAGTTTCGTTAGCACATCTGAACATATAGACAAATACGTAATCACTGCCGTTTGTTGCATTGTAAAATGTTAATTACATCCTGAGATGTAACCTAAAGTTGACGCTTGAAACCTCCGTCGTTCAGTTGCGTGTTGTAACAAACACGGGCCACGGTCGGCGAGCAGCATCTGCAGGGACATGTTTACGATGACGACCGTGTTTACGAGTGTGGCTGTAGTGCACTGTTGTGGTTTGGTCTAGTTGTCGCAGTGTCCGCATGTAGCGCTTGCTGCTATTGTTATTCTGCATTCGTCTCCGCACGCAGACCAACTGTAGTACACCGTGTTACCAGACATCTGTGATAGTGTAGTGTTGTAGGAACTGTGACCATGGTGTACTCGAACTCTGAAAAGGCGGAGATGATACTAATCTATGGCGAGTGTCGACGAAGTGCAGAGCATCCAACGTGCCGTACATTGAAAACATCTACCGCCAACTGTATGCAACAGGTGTGGATGTAGCACACAAACGGGTCCGTAACAGGCCCGTTACAGGAGAAGCGGGTGCAGCTGGTGTGTTAGCTGCTGTTGCCATGAACCAACACATGAGCACATGAGCACACGGGACATTGCGAGAGCCGGGGGACTGAGTCGAAGTAGTGTCATGCGCATATTGCATCGTCACCGCTTTCACCCGTTTCATGTGTCGCTACATCAGCAATTACATGGTGATGACTTCAATCATCGAGTGCAATTCTGTCAATGGGCAGTCCGTTGCTGTTCTACCTGTTTACCGATGAAGCGGGTTTCACAAACCACGGGGCAGTGAATCTACGGAACATGCATTACTGGTCCGTGGACAGTCCTCGCTGGCTCAGACAGGTAGAGCGACAGCGACCGTGGACTGTAAATGTTTGGTGCGGAATCATTGGCGACCACCTCATTGGTCCTCACTTCATTGCAGGGGCCCAAACAGCTGCAACATACATCGCGTTTGTACAGAATGATCTGCCAACGTTGCTCGAAAATGTCCCACTGGAAACGCTTCGACGTATGTGGTATCAGCATGATGGTGCACCTGCACATTCCGCAGTTAACACTAGGCTGACCCTTGACAGGATGTTCGACGGGCGTTTCATAGGACGTGGAGGACGCATAAATTGGCCAGCCGTTCTCCTGATCTTACACCTCTGGACTTCTTTCTGTGGGGTACGTTAAAGGAGAATGTGTACCGTGATGTGCCTACAACCCCAGAGGATATGAAACAACGTATTGTGGCAGCCTGCGGCGACATTACACCAGATGTACTGCGGCGTGTACGACATTCATTACGCCAGAGATTGCAATTGTGTGCAGCAAATGATGGCCACCACATTGAACATCTATTGGCCTGACATGTCGGGACACACACTATTCCACTCCGTAATTGAAAACGGAAACCACGTGTGAACGTGTACCTCACCCCTCATGGTAATGTACATGTATGTCAGTGAAAAAGATCGACGTAATTCGGTGCTCTTCGATATACGCGATCGAGCAGCGGAGGTGTGGTACTCAAGCGTCAACTTTAGGTTACAATATCTCCGGATGTAATTAACATTTTACAATGCAACAAACGGCACTGATTACGTATTTGTTTATATGTTGAGATGTGCTAACAAAACTAACGGGGTTCCATTTAAAAAAAACGCAGGTTTGTGTTAAAAAACACACTAACGTGCATTTTTTATGGTTTGTATTAACCAATTACACTAGCCCCTCTCCTCACGTTCGTCAGTATTTGATGTGGTTTACGAAATATATCCAGCGGTAATGTTAGGTGACTCACCCTATATATAGGGGTACCTTTGCCTTTCAGGAGAACGAAGAAGAGACTGTTGATATAATTAAGATTCCACCATTAATAACCAATGCGACTTCCGATAGAGTACTTATTCGACTGTGGAATACATTTTTAAAGAAAATCTTGGACACGGTAGTTTCAGATAGTTCCGTGTCGTCTGAGGTTATTCAGGAGAACAGTCTTCTTAAATATCAGTCATTTGTGCGTAATCAGTTCACATCGGCACGTTTTACGAGGTGCTTCAGGTAGTCGTCTGCCCGGTATGGAGCACAATAAGCAGAGCGACGGACAGGACCATTTCTTACTCTACCGCAATTCTGTGAAAATTACTAATTATTGTGAAGTGTGTGAAAGAATTAATTTTTCTTTCTTCAGCAGTGCTTGGTGTTAGGAAAATGTTCGTTTTCGTCATTCAAAGGACACTTAGCTGTAGTGTGACGACTATGGGGAACAAATAAGGAACTATTTCATTGTTACTAAAATATATCCTATTCAGAAATTATCATACGAACTTTGTAAAATATTGTTTGTGAAAAAATATTTCAATAAATTAAAGTCACGACTGCTGGAAGTCGTCTGTAAGGTAACACCAAACACAGTCTTCGTTTATTCTCCTCTGCTACTCAAGAATTACTTGTGCAACAGTTTCGTTGTCGATATAAATTGCCCCTTTTTAAAACATTAATAATACGTGATTTTTTTGGTATGGTTTAGGTGCTACAAATCCACCTGTGTCACGCCGGATATTCGCACTACGCCGAGCTACGCTCTCTTCTGACGGCTGATCGTTCGCTACGCAGGAAGGGGTAAAAAGTGCTGCCATAAGCGGTTTTTCGTGCAACAAAAACGAGTAAATTCAAAATAAAGAAAAAACACTTGCAGTATGTTTCAACAGCTAAAATTTTGTCTGTGCAGTTCTTTTTTTGAATTCTTCCTGGATAAAAAAAAATTCAGGGTGGGTTTTGACTTGTCGGATTGGACCATTCCCTTGTTGATGGAATAAATCTCGGGTGAACAGCCTGGTATAAGTGAGCATAGGACACAGTATTTCGGTAATCGACCACGTTGCCATCATCAGTGCACCTGATGACGCCTTTAGCAAGCCGGCCCAACAAGCTCCAAACAGCTAGTAAGCATACAGCAGTACCGCTGCCCGGTGCCCAAGTCAGTACAGTACTCAAGCTGGCAGCGCGGGTGTAATTGTTGAGTGGAGCAGTTACTGTTTAATTGTAGTGAGTATTGAGACGTGGTAGCGACCCGACGTTACTTACAGTGAAGACACCAACCAAAAACCAATACGTCAGGGATAAGAGTACGAACTTCAAATGGTTCAAATGGCTCTGAGCACTATGGGGCTTAACATCTGAGGTCATCAGTCCACTAGATTTAGATATACTTAAACCTAGCTAACCTAAGGACATCACACACATCCATGCCCGAGACAGGATTCGAACTTGCGCCCGTAGCGGTCGCGCGGTTCCAGACTGAAGCGCCTAGAAGTGCTCGGCCACACCGGCCCTTCAAGAGTATGAACTGTCACATAAATATTATTGGGTGTCGTGTCGTGGGGACAATGAATCGCCCGTGCTGGGACGGTTTCGCGAAAGGTCAGCACACGCGAGCTTGATACCTTAGTGTGAAATTTGGATGTAAGACTCGGTGGGTGCTATGCAGATGGGAGTGGTTGAACTTCGGCTACGTTTAGTTGCCATGCAGGTTACTTTCATCCACGTCGCGGAGGATGGGCTAGCCTTCGTGAGCAGGAACTGTGTGTTCGATAGTTACTGTGAACTGTGCATAAAGAACGAAAAACATCTGTTACATTGAAAACTCTCTCTCTGTATAGCTAGAAAAGAGTTCGAAAGTGCAGCTCACATGTAAATATATTTGGTCTCAGCAGACACACTTCCACTAGAGCCTCGGGTGAGTGATTTCAAAGTGTACCCTTTCCTAAACGCGGTGCACAGTCATTAAATACGGGGACGATTTCTGTTGGCAGAGCAGGAGCTCATGCCGCGCTAGAGGAGATAGGTGGAAGTTAACGCACGGTCAATAGCATAGTGTGTCTTCACCAAACACATTTCTGCCGGGCCGCTTACGACTTGAAACACAGACATAACTTCTTTCTGTCGCATGCCCACTCGTCTGCGTCTACAGTCCTATAGGTGACTTATTAATAAGCATCAACCAGCTGTACCCGGCCACTCGCCGCTGTGGCTTAGTCTGATTGAATGGAAAACTGCTAAATAAGTATCCCTGTCCCTACCCATCTCCTCCTCCCTGTCTCCCTGTCTCCTTGTCCATCTTCTCCTCACCCCTCTCTCTTCTTTTCCACCTGGCCCCCTCTCGTTCCGTCTCTTCTTCTCCCCTCTCTCTGACCTTGAACCTTGTTCATTTCTACTACAAATTGAGATACTGTAGTTTCAATGTTTAACAGAGAGTTGTGTAGATTTGAAGTAAATCTGTCAAGAAGGTTTCGAGATTTTGGTAATAACTTTTCCCCCTTAGATACACTGTTGTTGTTGTCTTCAGTCCTGAGACTTGTTTGATGCAGCTCTCCATGCTACTCTATCCTGTGCAAGCTTCTTCATCTCCCAGTACCTACTGGAGCCTAAATCCTTCTGAATTTGCTTAGTGTATTCATCTCTTGGTCTTTCTCTACGATTTTTACCCTCCACGCTGCCCTCCAATACTAAGTTGGTGATCGTTTGATGTCTCAGAACATGTCCTACCAACCCCGATCCCTTCCTCTAGTGAAGTTGTGCCACAAACTTCTCTCCTCCCCAATCCTATTCAATACTTCCTCATTAGTTATGTGATCTACCCATCTAATCTTCAGCATTCTTCTGTAGCAGCACATTTCGAAAGCTTCTATTCTCTTCTTGTCCAAAATATTTATCGTCCATGTTTCACTTCCATACATGGCTACACTCCATACAAATACTTTTAGAAATGACTTCCTGACACTTAAATCTATACTCGATGTTAACAAATTTCTCTTCTTCAGAAACACTTTCCTTGCCATTGCCATTTTACATTTTATATCCTCTCTACTTCGACCATCATCAGTTATTTTGATCCCCAAATAGCAAAACTCCTTTACTACTTTAAGTGTCTCATTTCCTAATCTAATTCCCTCAGCATCACCCGACTTAATTCGACTACATTCCATTATCCTCGTTTTGATTTTGTTGATGTTCATCTTACACTCTCCTTTCAAGACACTGTCCCTTCCGATCACCTGCTCTTCCAAGTCCTTTGCTGTCTCTGACAGAATTACAATGTCGTCGGCGAACCTCAACGTTTTTATTTCTTCTCCATGGATTTTAATACCCACTACGAATATTTCTTTTGTTTCCTTTACTGCTTGCTCAATATAGATATTGAATAACATTGGGGAGAGGCCATAATCCTGTCTCACTCCCTTCTCAACCACTGCTTCCCTTCGATGCCACTCGACTCTTACAACTGCCATTTGGTTTCTGAACAAATTTACCCCTGCCACCTTCATAATTTGAAAGAGAGTATTCCAGTCAATATTGTCAAAAGCTTCTGTCTACAAATGCTAGAAACGTAGGTTTGCCTTTTCTTAATCTTTCTTCTAAGAGAAGTCGTAGGGTCAGTAGTGCCTCACGTGTTCCAATATTTCCACAGAATCCAAACTGATGTTCCCCGAGGTCGACTTCTACCACTTTCTCCATTCGTCTGTATTCGTGTTAGTATTTTGCAGCCGTGGCTTATTAAACTGATACTCCGGTAATTTTCACATATGTCAACACCAGCTTTCTTTGGGATTGGGATTATTATATTCTTCTTTAAGTGTGAGGCTGTTGCACCTGTCTCTTACATCTTGCTCACCAGAAGGTAGAGTTTTGTCAGGACTGGCTCTCGCAACGCTGTCAGTAGTTCCAATGGAATGTTGTCTACTCCCGGGGCTGTGTTTCGACTCAGGTCTTTCAGTGCTCTGTCGAACTCCCCACGCAGTATCAAATCTCCCATTTCATCTTCATCTACCTCCTCTTCCATTTCCATAATATTGCCCTCAAGAACATTGCTCCTGTATAGAACCTCTATATACTCCTTCCACCTTTCTGCTTTCCCTTCTTTGCTTAGAACTGGGTTTCGATCTGAGCTCTTGATATTCATACAAGTGGTTCTCTTTTCTCCAAAGGTCTCTTTAATTTTCCTGTAGGCAGTATCTACCTTACCCCTAGTGAGATAAGCCTCTACATCCTTACATTTGTCCTCTAGCCATCCCTGCTTAGCCATTTTGCATTTCCTGTCGATCTCATTTTTGAGACGTTTGTATTCCTTTTTGCCTGCTTCATTTACTGCATTTTTAAATTTTCTCCTTTCATCAGTTAAATTCAATATTTCTTCTGTTACCCAAGGATTTCTACTAGCCCTCGTTTTCTTACCTACTTGATCCTCTGCTGCCTTCACTAATTCATCCCTCAAAGCTACAGATTCTTCTTCTACTGTATTTCTTTCCCCCATTCCTGTCAAATGTTCCCTTATGCTCTCCCTGAAGCTCTGTACAACCTCTGGTTCTTTCAGTTTATCCAGGTCCCATCTCCTTAAATTCCTACCTTTTTGCAGTTTCTTCAGTTTTAATCTACAGGTCATAACCAATAGATTGTGGTCTGAGTCCACATCTGCCCCTGGAAATGTCCTACAATTTAAGACCTGGTTCCTAAATCTCTGTCTTAACATTATATAATCTATCTGATACCTTTTAGTATCTCCAGGGTTCTTCCACGTATACAACCTTCTTTCATGATTCTTAAACGAAGTGTTAGCTATGATTAAGTTGTGCTCTGTGCAAAATTCTACTAGGCGGCTTCCTCTTTCATTTCTTAGCCCCAATCCATATTCACCTACTATGTTTCCTTCTCTCCCTTTTCCTACACTCGAATTCCAGTCACCCATTACTATTAAATTTTCGTCTCCCTTCACTATCTGAATAATTACTTTTATTTCATCATACATTTCTTCAATTTCTTCGTCATCTGCAGAGCTAGTTGGCATATAAACTTGTACTACTGTAGTAGGTGTGGGCTTCGTATCTATCTTGGCCACAATAATGCGTTCACTATGCTGTTTATAGTAGCTTACCCGCATTCATATTTTCCTATTCATTATTAAACCTACTCCTGTATTACCCCTATTTGATTTTGTATTTATAACAGTGTATTCACCTGACCAAAAGTCTTGTTCCTCCTGCCACCGAACTTCACCAATTCCCATTATATCTAACTTTAACCTATCCATTTCCCTTCTTAAATTTTCTAACCTACCTGCCTGGTTAACGGATCTGACATTACACACTCCGATCCGTAGAATGCTAGTTTTCTTTCTCCTGATAACCATGTCCTCTTGAGTAGTCCCTGCCCAGAGATCTGAGTGGGGGACTGTTTTACCTCCGGACTGTTTTACCTCCGGACTGTTTTACCTCCGGACTGTTTTACCTCCGGACTGTTTTACCTCCGGACTGTTTTACCTCCGGACTGTTTTACCTCCGGACTGTTTTACCTCCGGACTGTTTTACCTCCGGACTGTTTTACCTCCGGACTGTTTTACCTCCGGACTGTTTTACCTCCGGACTGTTTTACCTCCGGACTGTTTTACCTCCGGACTGTTTTACCTCCGGACTGTTTTACCTCCGGACTGTTTTACCTCCGGACTGTTTTACCTCCGGACTGTTTTACCTCCGGACTGTTTTACCTCCGGACTGTTTTACCTCCGGACTGTTTTACCTCCGGACTGTTTTACCTCCGGACTGTTTTACCTCCGGACTGTTTTACCTCCGGACTGTTTTACCTCCGGACTGTGTTACCTCCGGTCCGGACTGTGTTAGCTCCGGTCCGGACTGTGTTAGCTCCGGTCCGGACTGTGTTAGCTCCGGTCCGGACTGTGTTAGCTCCGGTCCGGACTGTGTTAGCTCCGGTCCGGACTGTGTTAGCTCCGGTCCGGACTGTGTTAGCTCCGGTCCGGACTGTGTTAGCTCCGGTCCGGACTGTGTTAGCTCCGGTCCGGACTGTGTTAGCTCCGGTCCGGACTGTGTTACTTAAGAGGACGCCATCATCATTTAATCGTACAGTAAAGCTGCATGCCCTTGGGAAAAATTACGGCTGTAATTTCCCCTCGATTTCAGCCGTTCGCAGTACCAGCACAGCAAGGCCATTTTGGTTAATGTTGCAAGGCCAGATCAGTTAATCATCCAGACTGTTGCCCCTGCAACTACTGAAAGGGCTGTTGCCCCTCTTCAGGAAACACACGTTTGTCTGGCCTCTCAACATATACCTCTCCGTTGTGGTTGCAAGGTCCATTCTTCATGGGGGGGTTAGATACACTATGTAATTAAAATATCTGGACACCCACAAAATCATAATTTATCATATTAGGTGTATTGTACAGCCAGGTACTCCATATCAGCGACCTCAGTAGTCATTAGACATCATGAGAGAGCAGAATGGGGCGCTCCGCGAAACTCAAGGACTTCAAACGTGGTCAGGTGGTCAGGTGGCTAGGTGTCACTTGTGTCATACGTCTGTACGCGAGATTTCCACACTCCGAAACATCCGTAGGTCCACTGTTTCCGATGTGATAGTGAAGCGGAAACGTGAAGGGACATGTACAGCACAAAAGCGTGGAAAAACGTTTTGTACAGTGACGAATCACGGTACACAATGTGGCGATCCGATGGCAGGGTGTCGGAATGGCGAATACCCACTGAACGTCATCTGCCAGCGTTTGTAGTCCACACAGTAAAATTCAGAGGCGGTGGTGTTAAAATTTGGTCGTGTTTTCATGGAGGGGGCTTGCAGCCATTGTTGTTTTGGGTGGCAGTATCGCAGCATAGGCCTACATTGATGTTTTAAGCACCTTCTTGCTTTCCACTGTGGAAGAGCAGTTCGAGGAAGGCGATTGCAGCTTCTACATGATCGAGCACCTGTTCATAATGCACGACCTGTGGCGGAGTGGTTACACGACAATAACATCCCTGTGATGGACTGGCCTGCACATAGTCCTGACCTGAATCCTATAGAATACCTTGGGATGTTTGGGATGCAGACTTCGTGTCAGGCCTCACCGACCGACATCGATACCTCTCCTTAGTGCAGCACGCAGTGGAGAATGGGCTGCCATTCCCCAAGAAACATTCCAGTACCTGATTGAACGTACGCCTGCAAGAAAGGACGCTGTCATCAAAGCTAAGGGTGGGTCAACACCATATTGAATTCCAGGATTACCGATGGAGGGCGCCACGAACTTGTCATTTTCACTCAGGTGTCAGGATACTTTTCATCACATAGTGTATTACATATCACCATATACTCTCAAGCGCTAAAGAAACTGGTATAGGCATGCATATACAGCCAAAGAAACTGGTATAGGCATGCATATACAGATACAGAGATACATAAACAGGCAGAATACGGCGCCGCAGTCGCCAACGCGCATATAAGACAAGTGTCTGGCGCAGTTGTTAGATCAGATACTGCTGCTACAGTGGCAGGTTAATGAAAGTTAAGTGAGTTTCATCGTACTGTTATAGTCGGCGCACGAGCGCTGGGCGATAGCATCTCCGAGGTAGCCACGCAGTGGAGATTCACACGTAAGGCCCAAGCACGAACGTTCCGTGAATATCAGGAATCCAGTAAAACATCAGATCTTCGACATGGCTGCGCCCGAAAAAGATCTTGCAAGAACTGGACCAACGACTGAACAGAATCGTTGAACGTCACAGAAGTGCAACCCTTCCGCAAATAGCTGCAGATTCAAATTTTGGGCCATCGACCAGTGTCAGCGTGCGAACCATTCAACGAAACATGATCGATATGGGCTTTCGGAGGCGAAGGCTCACTCGTCTATCCTCGATGACTGCACGACACAAATCTTTACGCCTCGCCTGAGCCCGTCAACACCGACATTGGACTGTTGATGACTGGAAACATATTGCCTGGCCGGATGAGTCTCGTTTCAAGCTGTATCGAGCGGATGGACGTGTACGGGTATGGAGCAACCTCGTGAATGCATGGACACTACATGTCAGCAGGGTACTGTTCAAGCTGGTGGAGGTCCGCAGCTCGTGCTCGTGTGGTAGAGTTCTCGCTTCTCGCGCCCAGGTTCTCGGGTTCGATTCCCGGCGGGGTCAGGGTTTTTCTCTGTCTCGTGTTGACTGGGTGTTGTGTGATGTCCTTAGGTTAGTTAGTTAGTTAGTTTTAAATATTTCCAAGTTGTAGGGGACTGATGACCATAGATGTTAAGTCCCATAGTGCTCAGAGCCATTTGAACCAAGCTGGTGGAGCCTCTGTAATGATGTGGGCCGTGTGCAGTTGGAGTGATCTGGGACCGCTGAAAGTCTAGATACGACTCTGACAGGTGACACGTACGTATGTATCCAGTCTGATCACCTGCATCCATTCACGTCCATTGTGCATTCTGACGTACTTGGGCAGTTCCAACAGGACAATACGACACCCCACACGTCCATAATTTTTACAGAGTGACTCCAGGAACACTTTTATGAGTTTAAACACTTCCGCTGGCGCCAAAATTCCCAGACATGAACATTATTGAGGATATGTGGGGTGCCTTGCAACGTGCTGTTCAGGAAGATCTCCACCCTCTCGTACTCCTACAGGTTTATGGACAGCCCTGCAGGATGCATGGTGTCAATTCTTCCAGTCCTACTTCCGACATCAGTAAACTCTATGCCACGTCATGTTGCGGCACTCGCGGGGGCCCCACTCTATATTAGGCAGGTGTACCAGTCTCTTTGGCTCTTCAGTGTATGAAAGCAATGTCCTGACTGACTGACTGACTGACTGACTGACTCACTCACTCACTCACTCACTCACTCACGCCCAGCCCAAATTACTGAGAATAGAAAGTTGAAATTTGCAGAGAGTGTTGATCTTACATTATGGGCTTCGTTTAAGAAGGGATTTTTCAGTATTCCATCCCCAATGGGGTGAAATAGGGAATGAAAAGCTTTTTAGAAAATGTGTTTCTATTAAGGCAATTTTGAAGCTAGAAATTCGAAAATTAGAATTGGTTTTTCGGTAAGAAATAAAAAAAATTACTTGCTTCAGCATGTTACGAAATTCAACAACTTCAGGGGGTTAAGATAATGAGTGAAAGTTTATTTTGAAAACAGATCAGTATTAAACTACTACATACATTTTAAAAGGTGCATCTATGGAAACTGATATGTGACATCTCAGTTAGAAATACAGATTCTTCTGTGTTTATGGAAAGTCAACCCGTAAGGGGAAAACAAGAGATGAAAATATTTGTGAAAATATTTCTTTTTATTAAAACACTTTTCAAGCGAAGTCTATGAGAACTGGTATTTTACTTCTAAAGAAATGTGTGTTAAGGGATGAGTTTCTATGGAAATGTCACCAAAAGAATTCAAAAGGCAGGATTAACGACGACCTGCGACTCCAGCTTGAAGTACATTCGCAAAAGTCCATGCTTCTGTGGCCTTCATGCACGTGAAAAGTTTAAAAGATGTTGCAATTTGTGAACAACATAACAATTCAATTAAAGACAAACAAAACAATCCAGGCATAGCATGCAGTCTACCAGAGCGAAGCAGCGGATGTTAAGATAGTTTATTTTTTATTACACATACTCAAAAAGAAAAAAAAAACAGGTATATAGAAACAAGCGCGTATGTGAATGCAACGTTGTAGCAAAATTTCAAGTCGGTCGACCGATTACTTTTCTAGTTTTTCGAACACAAACATACGCAACATACGCAGTTATTTCTGTTATCCGGGATTCGTTTACTGTAATACAAGACAAAGGTGAATAGCTGAATCCATCTATTTATAGTGGATACGTTCTAAATGTTTTTATTAATTATCATGTATGCAGTGGAAAATTCAAATGTACAGGGCGATTTTAATTCAGTGTATTGGATATCAAACACGATACGTAGCTTTTCCGCTCTCGCGGTGAATTCGTTGTGCGGTGAAAATCGCGGAATGTCAGAGGTGAAGCGCAGCAGCAGCAGCAGCAGCAGCAGCAGCAGCAGCCCAAAGCAGGCTGTCGATCGCCCCACTTTGTTCCACTCCATTTCTCTCGTTACATGCTGCAGTGGGTTTGTTTTCCTCGAAGCGATATGTTTGTTATGGCACAGTGTGTTCCAGGTCAGCCAGAGTGTTGTTAATGATGAGGTGGACACTGATCACTGGTCATGCGCTCTCTCTCGCTCTCTCTCGCTCTCTCTCGCTCTCTCTCGCTCTCTCTCGCTCTCTCTCGCTCTCTCTCGCTCTCTCTCGCTCTCTCTCGCTCTCTCTCGCTCTCTCTCGCTCTCTCTCGCTCTCTCTCTCGCTCTCTCTCGCTCTCTCTCGCTCTCTCTCGCTCTCTCTCTCGCTCTCTCTCGCTCTCTCTCTCGCTCTCTCTCTCGCTCTCTCTCTCGCACTCTCTCTCGCTCTCTCTCTCGCTCTCTCTCTCTCTCGCTCTCTCTCTCTCTCGCTCTCTCTCTCTCTCGCTCTCTCTCTCTCTCGCTCTCTCTCTCTCTCGCTCTCTCTCTCTCTCGCTCTCTCTCTCTCTCCGCTCTCTCTCTCTCTCTCGCTCTCTCTCTCTCTCTCTCGCTCTCTCTCTCTCTCGCTCTCTCTCTCTCTCGCTCTCTCTCTCTCCTCGCTCTCTCTCTCTCTCGCTCTCTCTCTCTCTCGCTCCTCTCTCTCTCGCTCTCTCTCTCTCGCTCTCTCTCTCTCTCGCTCTCTCTCTCTCTCGCTCTCTCTCTCTCTCGCTCTCTCTCTCTCTCGCTCTCTCTCTCTCGCTCTCTCTCTCTCGCTCTCTCTCTCTCGCTCTCTCTCTCTCGCTCTCTCTCTCTCTCGCTCTCTCTCTCTCGCTCTCTCTCTCTCGCTCTCTCTCTCTCGCTCTCTCTCTCTCGCTCTCTCTCTCTCGCTCTCTCTCTCTCGCTCTCTCTCTCTCGCTCTCTCTCTCTCGCTCTCTCTCTCTCGCTCTCTCTCTCTCGCTCTCTCTCTCTCGCTCTCTCTCTCTCGCTCTCTCTCTCTCGCTCTCTCTCTCTCTCTCTCGCTCTCTCTCTCTCTCTCTCGCTCTCTCTCTCTCTCTCTCGCTCTCTCTCTCTCGCTTCTCTCTCTCTCTCTCTCTCTCTCGCTCTCTCTCTCTCTCTCTCGCTCTCTCGCTCTCTCTCTCTCTCTCTCGCCTCTCTCTCTCTCTCTCGCTCTCTCTCTCTCTCTCTCTCGCGCTCTCTCGCTCTCTCGCTCTCTCGCTCTCTCGCTCTCTCGCTCTCTCGCTCTCTCGCTCTCTCGCTCTCTCGCTCTCTCGCTCTCTCGCTCTCTCGCTCTCTCGCTCTCTCGCTCTCTCGCTCTCTCGCTCTCTCGCTCTCTCGCTCTCTCGCTCTCTCGCTCTCTCGCTCTCTCGCTCTCTCGCTCTCTCGCTCTCTCGCTCTCTCGCTCTCTCGCTCTCACACACACACACAACTACACTTACCTCATAGGTTTATTCCTGCCAGTCGCTGTTGCTCTTTTCCCTTTTATATAATGTCACGGCAAATATAACGAGAAGTTGACACGCCATTCGGACTCTGAAATTGAACAGTGTTATCGGCCTTGAGGTTCGGAAGTCTTTCTTTGCAATTATATAGACACGACATGCTGTTCTAGAATTCATAAGCCTCTTGGAAACAAAAAATATACAGTGATTTTTCTATTGAGCAGCTTTTGTCATAAAATATCATGCAGTAAAAACAAAATCTTATAAAATGACTCTTTCCTACGAGGCCAGGATGTTCAGCAGAGACGCTGATCGATATGACATTGCAGCGAATAAATTTGATTCATAATCTGCAGTTTTTGCCCGCTGTTCTTGTGGATTGCTCAGGCATTCACCTCTATGGTTCGCTCGGCAGTAAGACTTTGTTGCTCTGCAGTAGAGTTTTATGAAGCATATACCTTGCTAAAATGGCAGACTGCAAGAAACAGACATTGGACGTGAGGGAAATGGCTGCTGGTGAAAAGAATAAAAAACGAAGAGTTAAATACTCTCCAACGGATAAAAATAAATTATACAGAAATGTGGATGGTTTTGGTGGAAAGGGTAAAGAAACCTTGTGCTACTTGATTTCTATTTGATAACAAGTACTACCATATGGCAATATTGCTTCGGCATACCGTTGTCAAATCTCTAGGATTGACGAGTATGGTGAAGCAGTAGTTAAAACGACATTGGTCTAGTGTCCCGGAGGAAGTAGTTGATCCCCGCTACCACGATTCGATATCAATTCCGATTTCCATTTAATTATCAATGCCTGTAGCATAGCTTACTTGCAGGTTTAATCTTCTTACCGAACGGGTTTAAGATGATAAGACACAGTCTATCATGATGAGACGTGATGTTTCTGTGTAATACGTTTCATTAAAATGGATATGCAAATACTCAGACACAACAAACTCAGTTGTCTTGCAACTTCGTAGTTCAGTTAACTATAGTATGAGAGCTGAAAAGATGTTTACTCTATCAGACAATAGCATGTACATAGGTAATATTATTATAGAGTAATATAAACAGTTAAGTTTCCAAAGAGCCAACAGTTATCTCCCTATCAAGTAAAACTGAAATCGTCATTTCTGCAAATCTGATAAAGCTGCTTTCGTGAAACAGCTGCCAGATACGTATGTTTCGTCCAAGTAATTCCCTTTAATGTGGAGTTGTTTCTTTGACGCGTTGATGAACAGCACAGCTCTGCATTCCTTTTCTACTTGGTTTAAAAAGCCATTGCGCCTAACTGACTTTACCTAATTCCTCGATTCACTGGCGCCTTCTGGTGTAATTCTAAAAGACGATACTTCACTAGCCTAAGTGTTTAACACTCAGTTGTAAGTGATCCTTCCTCATGCATCGGTATTAATTGAAAGTGGAGATGATAAATGCGTTATTGTTCATTTATGTGACGTATGAAATTAGTGTGAAAACCAGTAATACGCCAACCGTTCAGCCAACGTGCTATGCGTTATGTCCACGATCGACTTCTGTTGGCGTTGCGCACTAGCGAGGCTGCTGCTTTGGATCGCTGCCTGCAGAGTACATTTCAGCTTTTATAAAACTGTAGGAAGTGCAGTTTCTCACCATCAAAATGCTAGTTGGAGACTTCTGATTGTGTTAAAGTTGTCCTGCAGAATATTCCGTTGTATAAGCGATGGTCGTCTTAAAAATACTTTGAGGCAACTTTGACACAGGTGCATTGTGGATGGAAGGATAATAGAAGTTATGTTCTATCGTGAAAGGCTGGGTACCTTCATTGATGTGAGCTCAGTAGGCTGACAGTAGCACTCTAAAATCGATGAACTAGCAGATTTGAAAAAAAATATTGTTGTGAACTGGCGGCTGTCTCTGAGTCACCGTATGGTTGGATATCGTGGGTGTCCAAAATTGATGAAATTTACAAAAGATAACTGTTCGGTGATGGGTCATCATGGAGGATCCACTGAACATGGTCGGCACGCCTAATAAACGAAGTAGTGCAAGGAAGCCCAAAATATAAAAACCTCAGTGTAGTACGTGGGAGAAGAAGGTGGATTTGGCGTGGGTAGTTTCAGGGGTGGCCGGATACCTTTCCTGTTGTCAACATATTACCTACCGAGAAGGAATTTGTGTACTCCAACTGTCTGCGTGTGGTGTTTCTCACATGAGAGAGAGTAAAGTTTTCGAAATGTTTGAGAATCGTGTAACTGAGGCGGGTTTGGGTGGCAACTCTGTATTCACCTAGTGGGATGCGGGAAATAGCCTATAAACCACATCTAAGGTGGGCAGCATCGAGCATCCCGACCCTCATCGTTTATCCACCTGATGGGGTCGATCCGGTTCTGGCGCAGCTCCCCGTCCCGTAAGCGACCTCTCCGGATGGGTCGGAGGATGCAATGAGTGAAGGCGCCGAAATGTTTGTCGTGGTGAGTGAGAGTGGCTCTTAAGAATCATGTTATCTTGCAGTAAGTGCGCAAATGGGTGTGTGCTGCCTCTGTGTGTTTTATAGGAAAGTGTTTTACTCTATTTGGCAATGAATCAGCGGATCCTAATCTGTGTCAACATGTGCATCGTTGTGGACGAAATTGCCTCGGAATTCACTTTGAGTCGTCGACTATAAGAAAGTGTGCAACTGACAGGCAAAGATGCCTAGTAGGCGTGAAAGAGACTATTTTCTCTATCGGTTATTGGGAGGAGGCAAGTTGTTGGTGCACTGTTCCGAACCAGAGAGTAAGAGGCAACAGTTCGAGGGGAAGCGCCCGTCATCTTCGTGTTTGCAAGGTATTTAAGTGTCATGATGAAGCCGCTGGAGCCTTCAATCACAAGGCTGCATTTTATTTCCAAAATCAGCAATTCTGTTAGTAGAGAAAGGTAGTAGTGCAATGAAGTCCAAAGTATAAAAATCTCAGCGTAGTACGTTGGATAAGAAGGTGTAAATGGAACAGCACTAACTTAGGACTCACAGCTGGCGTTCAGACTACAGGTGACGCAGTAGTCATACTGTGTTAGCCTAATAAGTTCACACTCAAGGCTCTAAATGCTGTCGGTGTCTTATTAATCAAGAACGAAATTTGTTGATGCTTTCTGGAAAAACAGTTGAAAATGGTTGTTAATGATATATCGAAGTAATTATTATGGGATTTAAATCAACTGTTTCGAAAAGTATTCCAGCCTACCTAAATAAAATTTTGCATTGTCTCTAACGACTGAGACATCGACAGCAGCGTAAACGCTAACCTCTGTTGGTATGAAATAGATGAGGTGATTTTATCCTGTTACTAGTCTTCGTACCACAATATACTTTTCAAGTAGTGAAGTCGCGCGTTCTCTTCCTTTCTGCATCCTATAAGCCTGAGCAATAATTTCACGAAATTGTATTTGAATACATACAGTACTTGAAAATTTACGTCCATTATCGCGAAACTTAAAAACGTTATTCTTAAGGTGACATCTAACTATGTCTAAACCATAAATACATCCGTGAAAAATGAACATTTTACTTTTTCGGCAGAAGTACACTGAGAAATTTCATCATTCTCCACGCCACTAATTTGTTACAAATGAAACAATATGAACCTTCCATTTGTTTTAAACAGTGTAAATAATACACTACTGGCCATAAAAATTACTGCACCAAGAAGAAATGCACATAATAAACGGGTATTCATTGGACAAATATATTATACTAGAACTGACATATGATTACATTTTCACGCAATTTGGGTGAAATCAGTACCCAGAACAACCACCTCTGGCCGTAATACCGGCCCTGATACGCCTGGGCATTGAGTCAAACAGAGCTTGGATGGCGTGTACAGGTACAGCTGCCTATGCAGCTTCAACACGATACCACAGTTCTTCAAGAGTAGTGACAGGCGTATTGTGACAAGCCAGTTGCTCGCCCACCACTGACCAGACGTTTTCAATTGGTGAAAGATCTGGAGAATGTGCTGGCCAGGGCAGCAGTCGAACATTTTCTGTACCCAGCAACATGCGGTCGTGTATTATCCTGCTGAAATTTAGCGATTCGCAGGGATCGAATGAAGGCTAGAGCCACAGGTCTAACACACATTAAATGTAACGTCCACTGTTCAAAGTGCCGTCAATGCGAACAAGAGGGGAAAGAGACGTGTAACCAATGGCACCCCATACCATCACGCCGGGTGATACGCCAGTATGGCGATGACGAATACGCGCTTCCAATGTGCGTTCACCGCAATGTCGCCAGACACGGATGCGACCATCACGATGCTATAAACAGAACCTGGATTCGTCCGAAAAATGACGTTTTGCCGTTCGTGCACCCAGGTTCCATTATCTTCGTTCCTCGCGGCCTTCCGCCGATTCCCGTAAGAGTTCGAGAATGGTGTGTATATGAGGATGTGTGACGAAAAGTTGAGAATTTGTGCCTGACGGGAGGCGTGCTAGGATAGTCAGTGCAGTTGCGATGACCACTGTGTCTGTCTGGCTTAGCAGTCAGAGCATCTACTGATGACTAGGAGAACCGGTTTCGAATTCCAGTCCGGCCAAATTTTCAGCTTTCCTCATTGATGTAAATGAGTGTCCGCCAAAAGGTAAACGTCATAAGTTCGTTTGTGCCTTCTTTGATAATGGCTGCAGGTTCGAAATTGTGTCTGTTCTTTCGGATATGTCCGAAAGAAATGACACGACATATGTTACAAATGCGTACAAGTTGTATTAGTATCTGTTTTTTTTGTACAGTTGGGTAATGGCGTGATGTTTGTGTTGCAGACCTGAAGCGGGAAGCGACCATCTGCCACATGCTGAAACACCCGCACATCGTGGAGCTGCTGGAGACGTACAGCTCCGAGGGCATGCTCTACATGGTCTTCGAGTAGTAAGTACACAGCCTCACAAAGTTCGCCCTCTCTGGTGGCAGGTGGCGACAGACCTAGTCGGTAGGCACACCCCTCACCAAAGCAGATTGCATTAGCTTGTCTCATACCTTTAACAAAAAAAAAAAAAAAAAAAAAATTGATCGTTATCACACGCTGCCAGAGGGAGAAGTCCTCTACAGCACTAACTCAAAGCCGTAACATTCCCATTTACATTGAGATTAACGTTGGGCTTATCAATGTTCTAGAATTAGTACAGGAAGATACAAATATTATACGCTCTCACTACCTATACTTATACGTCATAGAAACTAAATAGAAAAAGTTCCGTCAGTGTTCTGTGTCTGAATGGTCAACATCCGGACTCAACGTGGGTAGGTTATCAAGATCAACACCTGATTAGGTGGCGTGTTGTTTCTCTAATTGTTCTCAACCAGAGACACCCTCTTCTGGTTCTGTATTGAGTGTATGATGGCCGCCTCTTCATTTGACGAAACGCATCGCTCCGTCATTATGGTGAGCTGTTAATTTGCCTCTGTAGATACAAATGATGATGATGGGTTCTACGTCACGTCAGTGGTAATAAATTATTATTATTATTATTATTATTATTATTATTATTATTATTATTATTATTATTATTAAGTCCCTCACAGTGTAGTAGAAACTTAAAATGAATGAAACAACATACTTACTATTACCAGTCACTTATCCACAACGCGTTCCAAATGTTTAAACCTCCATCAGGTGGACCTACATGTGTTGATACAGCATGGGTGTGTGTTTTGTTATGATATGCGGTAACCTGTGGCACTGTGTAGTGGGGAAACAGAACAGGGCTCTTTGCAGATTTTCGACTAAAAACTGAACATAAATGTAAATGTGAAAATGAAACAACTAAAATAGAATACTTGCAATGGTCACAGACTCCTTTCTCTGTTGTAATACATCACATATAAACTTTCACACTTCATAAAAAGGATGGTATTTGGAGACTAATAAGTTCAAAGAACATATTATAGCAAATACAGGATGACAGTTTCAAAGTACAAAGATCATGTAGCAAAACTCTACATTATTTCAGAGTAGTCTTAAAGCACTGTGGAGATCTTTGATTGAGTTGATGAATACACATGTCAAAGTAAGTATTTCAAATTGTGTACAGATCCTTTTCTATCAATATTATATAATTTTTTTATGTGCGTGTTTTATTTGATATTTTTCGTGTGAACAACGGACTTGCCTAAATCACGAAAAACTCAATAGATCCAGCAAAGTGGAACCAACAGTTCGTACCAAATGTCAACCTGATACTACATGTATCTGTTTATATTATTAGGAATATATCTATGTGCATATCTTTAATTCAGTATCAGTGTATTACTTAAACATTTGCTTAGTCATAACATACAACAAAGGTAAGTTTAACAATCTCACAGCCGTATCATACCAAAAACTTGCCTCTCCTTGACGCACTCTTTTTATCCACAGTCTCTCTGAATGTCAGCCAAAATTGTTATTAATGTAAAATTTTGCCATTGTTGGCAACATAAGTATTGCAATGTGTTCGGCATGTCACCTGATAAACTAAACAAATATTAAATTTAAGCTTTCGTGGATCTGACAGAAAAGGAATTTTATGCCACTTGAGATATTTCTCCAACATACGTGTTCATCAATTCAACCAAGGATCTCCAGAATGCTTTAAGACGTAATTTCTAACATAATTGTGGTATTTTGATATATTTTTTGTACTTTGAAACAGTGTTTTCTTTCTCTATATCTTCTCTGCCCCTAGCAGTTTGAAGACACAGTCTTTATTTACAAAGTGTGACAGTTTGTGTGTGATGTGGTGTATAATGGCAGAGAAAGCGGCAAGAGAAGTACTCTTCTTTAGCTGTTTTATTTTTACATTTACTTAAGACCTTCGAAGAGCCAACATCCGAAAAAGGGTTTTGTTTCGCCACAAGACAGTGCCACAGTTTACCCCAAGGTCATCACACAACAAAAACGTGTCGTATTAACAAATGCTCCTATAAATCCGCCTGATGAAGCTTTAAATCTTTGGAACACGCTGTGGATGTTAGTATGTAGGGACTGCTAACAGTAAACTTGATATATCTTCAGAAACCAACAAAATTCACGATGAAGCCTAACTTAAAATCAAGCATTTGAAGGAAGTTGAGTATTACGAAGAACTGATTGTTTCGTTTATGTAACAGCATTACCGTTGACGCTTACTGAATTTCGTTCTCACTTGTGTGACTGGATTATAGAAAACAGGAAAAACTCCAAATACTAATACTGCAGTCAGTTTTGAACTGACTTCAATGACAAGAGAGACACTAGTAAGTCAGCAACACACTGGGGCTTGAAGGGCTGTCGTATTTCTATAGTGGTGACCAAGGCGTATGGTTCGCAACGTTTAAGTTAACCGCAGCTATAACTTAGATCTAGAACGACATTTGTGCAGACAAAAAATGAGTCTTCATTATGTGTGTTCTTTACTATCATGAACGGAACTGTACACCCTCTAGAGCGACGGGTAGTTCACCTTTCAGAATGAGATTTTCACTCTGCAGCGGAGTGTGCGCTGATATGAAACTTCCTGGCAGATTAAAACTGTGTGCCCGACCAAGAATCAAACTCGGGACCTTTGCCTTCCGCGGGCAAGTGCTCTGTTTTTTTTCTGTCCTGTGTAGATCCACTGTCTTAGCCCAACAAGAATAATGCAGTAACAAGTCGAAGGTTATCGACGTCAACACGCTTATTAGTTCCCAATACTGGGAATGCCCTTCATCTTCTGTTAGCGGTTTGTTCGCTTGCAGTGGGCCTGTGAATATGAACAGCGACATTTTCACTGGCATCAGATAGACTTCTACAGCTTATTGTGCCTTGCCTTGTGCAGTGATCGTCGTTGCATACATTCACGCACACTTTCCGGTGACTGAAAGTCGCCTTGTAATAGGAAGAGCGTACCAACAGCAGACGCGCGCAAAAGTTTTCAGACTAGTTGGTACTTACATAGTGATAGTTGGGCACTATATATCTGGTTAGATACAGCGTGGAATCATATCGAAAATTTCATTTGCAAATCTACGGTGAAATGCAAACTGGTGCAAATATTTAATCTTCATGTTGCTGTTCATGCTGGTATATTGATGTAAAAAAAAAGTGATGAATAGCGAAGAACGCAGTAATGCTACTGTTTCCGATAACTGAGCAACAGACAGTAAGAACTGTAAACGTAGCAACCACAAACTACACTCTGATTGCAGTCCAGGAAGCTAACACACACAAGACCATTTCTCAGAACCGCTGTAGAAAGCGACTGTGTTAGTTTCTGACCTAATTTGTGAAAAATGTAATCATCAAACTGGCAGGATAACCGGAAAGATGCCACGCCACCAACGAGCTATAGATTTCTCGCGTGACTGGAATCGGGTCTGAAAAGATGTTGGGAGCTGATTCCTAAATGCTGCTAATACTTTCAGCCGTAAAATAAGACAAGAGTGTTTTTATTTGGTTAATGCTACAGGATATAACTAAATTCTCTTCTATAGCTGGAGAAATTGTAGTGGGGTTAAGTTTAGCATAGGATCTCATGTTCCGAAACATCGTTTTCCCTCTTCACGAAAAACACAATAGCAGATGTTGCTCATTGACTCCTGCCGCTTGTTGTCTAGTTCACTTACAAGTAGGGTCTGTAGTGACAACAGCCCAAGTTAAAACAAATCCGGTAACTCTACACGATGTTCCAGTACATACGACCACCAATCGCTGGTGTCCCAGCATCTGCCGCAGCCATAGCCCGCGACAGTAGGTAGCTCTTCCCCATATGCCACAGGGACCTAGTGCATGAAGAATTTCATGTAGCAGTCCAGCAAGGAGAACCGGGAGAACATGCAGGCCAGGGAATCGTGCCACCATGACCTATCTACTGTTGCCCAAATCTTTGGTCCAGGTGATATTGGACCGCGCCGGCAGCGGTGGTCTCGCGGTTCTAGCCGCGCAGTCCGGAACCGTGCGACTGCTACGGTCGCAGGTTCGACTCCTGCGTCGGGCATGGATGTGTGTGATGTCCTTATGTTAGTTAGGTTTACGTAGTTCTAAGTTCTAGGGGACTGATGACCACAGCAGTTGAGTCCCATAGTGCTCAGAGCCATTTGAACCATTTGATATTGGACCGCACGTGAAAAATGAGGTGGTGCAGCACCCAGGTGAAACCATATGTTTTGACACACTTGCGATGGAAAATCTTCAAAGACCCTATGCAGCACGCTTCGAGGAATCGCAAGTATGCGGCATCCGTGGGTTGTGGTGGAAGAAGATAGGGCCCACTCACAATCCATCCAGGAACTCGTCGATATGTTCAAACTGTATTTCTCCTGAAACTATTGGGGCCGCGCGTCATGCCGGTTTTCTTCAGCCCGCACATGTTGTGGTAAAATTTGCTTTTGCTTCCACCGTGGGAAGTCGTGCTCGTCCACACAACGGTGCAAAAACCGCCTGCAGAAGTAGGCTCGCGACACAAAATATCATGGTTGCCTTCCCTGCACCCCCTGGGGATGTTACGTATGTAGCTGCTGCTCATGCAGAACACGCAACCAACCTTCAGTCTACTTGCTACGTTTCCTGTACTCGTCGTCACGTCCTCTTCCACTGCGTCAAGTTCAGACGCTTCAGACTAAGGTGTGCAGCGCTGCCGTGGAGCACCACTGTCGCCCTGCAGGTGGTGAATGTCCCTGTCCCATAGGCCGCTGGTGCACCGTAGCAAAGGATAAGTGCGATGATGTCTGGCGGTGTGGAAGATCGTGAAGAGCGTCGTAAACAAAGCAAGGGATCGACTTCTCATGTTCTATTCCCTGCTCAACCCGACGTCGACCCTCCCTCCGCAACTAGGCATCACGCTGTACAGGGCGCTAATCCGCCCTGTCTTCGATTATGCGGCTGTCGTCTGGGGGAACGCAGCAGACCAACATCTGAAGAAACTCCAATCACTGCAGAACAGGGCTCTGCGCCTCGTGCCCCACTTACAGAGGGACTTCCCATCTGGACCACTGCACGACCTCGCTGAGGTCCGCAAAGTTAAGGACCATATCCGCATGGTTGCCTGCCGCTTCTATGAAAAGGCGCGGCAGTCCGAGAACCGACAGAAGATCCAGCGTAATGCCAACACACGCTGGCCCCAGCTCCTTGCAGCATAGGCTGTAATTGAAGAAGACAAACAAGTGGAATAAACATGAAGCCAATCACCACCAGAAGACACACAGCCAAAATTGAATGGGAGGCAAAACATGCATATGTTGAGAACTCCACCACACTCGAAGACCGAAGAATCTTCGTGATGAAACCACGCAGCTGGTGTGGAAGACGCTCCGCACACAACTGTCTAGTAGCCCTCCCATTGCACAACTCTTCGCCGTACAGTAACATCATGTCGGCGTATTCCGAAACTTGTAATTCACCGTGGTCAACAGCAACACACTAAAAATGAAATGAACGTACAGCTTTCATCTGTAATGTAGTGTATGGTTACAACGGAACAGCAGTATGAACAAAGACCACAAGCGCAACAGCTGGTACAAACCTCTCTAGGCACATCAAATACTCAACTGAATGACATGTAAACAAATCTGTAGTAGGTGTGGGACATCAGATGATCAGTGAATTACGTACGTAATAGCCTAGTCAGTGGAGCCGCAAATGCAGGAGATCAGTGTGTGGTATTTTGCGTGTAGCGGAAAAATGGTATCTTCACTGTCGTGTGTTTCTATGCTAATCTTAACCGTCTAAGCCCCCACTAAAGCCCTTAACGTCAGTAAGGGGAATTTAGTTAATACTGTGTATTCTCTAGTATTTGGAGCGCCTGAAATAGTTATACGACGACCTTCGTAGGAAATTGGCTTCCGGCCGCGTTGGTACATCTACATCTACATGACTACTCTGCAATTCACATTTAAGTGCTTGGCAGAGGGTTCATCGAACCACAATCATACTATCTCTCTACTATTCCACTCCCGAACAGCGAGCGGGAAAAACGAACACCTAAACCTTTTTGTTCGAGCTCTGATTTCTCTTATTTTATTTTGATGATCATTCCTACCTATGTAGGTTGGGCTCAACAAAATATTTTCGCATTCGGAAGAGAAAGTTGGTGACTGAAATTTCGTAAAAAGGTCTCGCCGCGACGAAAAACGTCTATGCTGTAATGACTTCCATCCCAACTCGTGTATCATATCTGCCACACTCTCTCCCCTATAACGCGATAATACAAAACGAGCTGCCCTTCTTTGCACCCTCTCGATGTCCTCCGTCAATCCCACCTGGTAAGGATCCCACACCGCGCGGCAATATTCTAACAGAGGACGAACGAGTGTAGTGTAAGCTGTCTCTTTAGTGGACTTGTTGCATCTTCTAAGTGTCCTGCCAATGAAACGCAACCTTTGGCTCGCCTTCCCGACAATATTATCTATGTGGTCCTTCCAACTGAAGTTGTTCGTAATTTTAACACCCAGATACTTAGTTGAATTGACAGCCTTGAGAAATGTACTATTTATCGAGTAATCGAATTCCAACGGATTTCTTTTGGAACTCATGTGGATCATCTCACACTTTTCGTTATTTAGCGTCAACTGCCACCTGACACACCATACAGCAATCTTTTCTAAATCGCTTTGCAGCTGATACTGGTCTTCGGATGACCGTACTAGACGGTAAATTACAGCATCATCTGCGAACAGTGTAAGAGAACTGCTCAGATTGTCACCCAGGTTATTTATATAGATCAGGAACAGTAGAGGTCCCAGGACGCTTCCCTGGGGAACACCTGATATCACTTCAGTTTTACTCGATGATTTGCCGTCTATTACTACGAACTGCGACCTTCCTGACAGGAAATCACGAATCCAGTCGCACAACTGAGACGATACCCCATAGCTCCGCAGCTTGATTAGAAGTCGCTTGTGAGGAACGGTGTCAAAAGCTTTCCGGAAATCTAGAAATACGGAATCAACTTGAGATCCCCTGTCGATAGCGGCCATTACTTCGTGCGAATATAGAGCTAGCTGCGTTGCACAAGAGCGATGTTTTCTGAAGCCATGCTGATTACGTGTCAATAGGTCGTTTCCTTCGAGGTGATTCATAATGTTTGAATACAGTATATGCTCCAAAACCCTACTGCAAACCGACGTCAATGATATAGGTCTGTAGTTAAATGGATTACTCCTACTACCCTTCTTGAACACTGGTGCGACCTGCGCAATTTTCCAATCTGTAGGTACAGATCTATCGGTGAGCGAGCGGTTGTATATGAGTGCTAAGTAGGGAGCTATAGTATCAGCGTAATCTGAAAGGAACCTAATCGGTATACAATCTGGACCTGAAGACTTGCCCGTATCAGGCGATTTGAGTTGCTTCGCAACCCCTAAGGTATCTACTTCTAAGAAATTCATGCTAGCAGATGTTCGTGTTTCAAATTCTGGAATATTCCATTCGTCTTCCCTGGTGAAGGAATTTCGGAAAACTGCGTTCAATAACTCCGCTTTAGCGGCACAGTCGTCGGTAACAGTACCATCGGCACTGCGCAGCGAAGGTATTGACTGCGTCTTGCCGCTTGTGTACTTTACATACCACCAGAATTTCTTCGGATTTTCTACCAAATTTCGAGACAATGTTTCGTTGTGGAACCTATTAAAGGCATCTCGCATCGAAGTACGTGCCAAATTTCGCGCGTCTGTAAATTTTAGCCCATCTTCAGGATTTCGCGTTCTTCTGAACTTCGCATGCTTTTTCCGTTGCCTCTGCAACAGCGTTCGGACCTTTTTTGTGTACCACGGGGGATCCGTTCCATCTCTTACCAATTTATGAGGTATGAATATCTCAATTGCTGTTGCTACTATATCTTTGAATTTGAGCCACATCTCGTCTACATTCGCATAGTCAGTTCGGAAGGAATGGAAATTGTCTTTTAGGAAGGCTTCTAGTGTCACTTTATCCGCTTTTTTAAATAAAATTATTTTGCGTTTGTTTCTGATGGATTTGGAAGAAATCGTATTGAGCCTAGCTACAATGACCTTGTGATCACTAATCCCTGTATCAGTCATGATGCTCTCTATCAGCTCTGGATTGTTTGTGGCCAAGAGGTCAAGTGTGTTTTCGCAACCATTTACAATTCGCGTGGGTTCGTGGACTAACTGCTCTAAATAATTTTCGGAGAATGCATTTAGGACAATCTCGGAAGACGTTTTCTGCCTACCACCGGTTTTTGAACAAGTATTTTTGCCAACATACCGAGGGTAGGTTGAAGTCCCCACCAACTATAACCGTATGAGTGGGGTATTTATTTGTTACGAGACTCAAACTTTCTCTGAACTGTTCCGCAACTGTATCATCGGAGTCTGGGGGTCGGTAGAAGGAGCCAATTATTAACTTAATTCGGCTGTTAAGTATAACCTCCACCCACACCAATTCGCACGGAGTATCTACTTCGACTTCACTACAAGATAAACCACTACTGACAGACACAAACACTCCACCACCAATTCTGCCTAATCTATCTTTCCTGAACACCATCTGAGACTTCGTAAAAATTTCTGCAGAACTTATTTCAGGCTTTAGCCAGCTTTCTGTACCTATAACGATATCAGCTTCTGTGCTTTCTATTAGCGCTTGAAGCTCAGGGACTTTTCCAGCGCAACTACAACAATTTACAACTATAATTCCGACTGTTCCTTGATCCAAGCACGTCCTGTAATTGCCAAGCACCCTTTGACATTGCAGCCCATCCCGCACTTTCCCGAGGCCTTCTAACCTAAAAAACCGCCCAGTCCACGCCACACAGCCTCCGCTACCCGTGTAGCCGCCAGCTGAGTGTAGTGAACTCCTGACCTATTCAGCGGAACCCGAAACCCCACCACCCTATGGCGCAAGTCTAGGAATCTGCAGCCAATACGGTCGCAAAACCGTCTGAGCCTCTGATTCAGACCCTCCACCCGGCTCTGCACCAAAGGTTCGCAGTCGGTTCTGTCAACGATGCTGCAGATGGTGAGCTCTGCCTTCATCTCGTAAGCAAGACCGGCAGCCTTCACCAAATCAGATAGCCGCTGGAATCCAGAGAGAATTTCCTCAGATCCAAAGCGACACATGTCATTAGTGCCGACATGTGCCACCACCTGCAGCTGGCTGCATCCTGTGCTCTTCATGGCATCCGGAAGGACCCTTTCCACATCAGGAATGACTCCTCCCGGAATGCACACGGAGTGCACACTGGATTTCTTCCCCTCCTTAGCCGCCGTATCCCTAAGGGGCCCCATTACGCGCCTAACATTGGAGCTCCCAACTACCAGTAAGCCCACCCTCTGCGATTGCCCGGACCTTGAAGGTAGTTGCTAGTGCCTTATGTATCAGTTACTGATCCGCAAATATAATGCTAATGACCATTGATGACATTCTATTAACAGAAACTAAGCCCTTACTACACACTATGCAGGCTCGACACATCAGAATGACGCCCTGCTCCATATTCCCCAGATAGTCCGTGAGGTTTTCTTTTACAATAGACATGCCTTTACGCATTTCTGCTTCGAATTAAATATCGCCAGCGTGCCAAGCTAGTAGTCAGCCAACTGCCAAAGGCCAACTATACTAAAAAACCGATTAAAAAAATTATCAGGATGACTGTCTTTGTCCCAGGAAGAAAACAAAGGACAGTAGCTCGCCGAGCATAAACTTACGTAGCTGCAGATTAAAGCTCTAACAATCATTAATTTTCTAAACGCTAAGCCTGTCTCCTTTTCGGAAATCTGTGAGCATAGTTATTTACATTTCCTGATGCTTGCTATTTTGATAAACCCTTCCATTTTTTCATCCTGATGTCGAAATTTTTATGAAACTTCGTAGCAAGTCGTCTTTATCGATTAAGTCAGGCAACACATCATGTACTTGTTGCCTGTGATGGGTTTACAGCACAGGAACACAGCACATGAAAGTGTTCTATTCTAGAACCAGTTTTCCACCCAAGTTGCAAGCATTGTTCTAAATGTATTTATTGAGTTTTACCTATCAACTATGCAGAGATGCGTGTGACATGCATGCAGTCAAGCATCCCTTTGCAACAGATAACACGGATTCCTCTTGATGACCAGTTTCTCCAGTTATTGATTGAATCGTTAGAGCCGCCATTGTTCCTGCAAGCCACCTGTTACACAATTTAAATTACCATGATTTCTAACATTTATTTTTCCTCTTATGTGTGACGAAGTGACACTCAATGGAAAAACGAAGAGTCGAACGTCCCATCGACGATAATGCAATAGAGGCGTATTGAGTGAGATCGCTAATAAATACGGAATAAATTTCGTAATACACCAGCTGTTCTGCCTAAAAATCAAACATAATCCTGCCGATTAACATACTCAGCTGTTACTAATATTTACAAAAAAATCTCACAAAGTTTTGTTGACATCTTAACAAAATGTCCACAAGAAACTGTGATTGCTGTTAAATCGGCAAGGTGAAGCTGAGTATGTGCTGGAAGTAGAAGAAGACAGACCAAAATGAAGCAGATTAAGACAATGAAGAACCACAGAAAACAATGTATTTATGAAACTAGGGGGAGGAGGAAGAGGAGATGATTTATGATGATGATGATGATGATGATGAAGAAACAAACAAGGCTCTCTTACAAGAACCATAATGTTCCGCACGTCACCTACACGTTTAACTAAACAACCTTCTACCCCACAGACAACTTGTATCGTTCACTTACCCATTACTTTTTGAGCTAACCCTTTTTTGTAGCAAGTTAAGTCAGTTCCTGGTTACGTGTCTCATGGGATAATTTGAACTCCTTGGTCGTTGAAAGTGTCAACGTGTCCTGTCCTAAAGTGCTTTACATATCTCGACTTCTTTTGGATGAAAATTAGATGAAGCCAAGTTACTTGCATTGGTACCATAAAATACATTGAAAAACTCAGGGTCCTTAGCAAGAAAGATTTAAATGTGTTTTCAACAGTTACTGAACCATTTTACGACAGTATTATGAAAATTAAAAAAAATGTTCAGATGTGTTTGATATCTTGCAGGACTTAACTAAGGTCATCAGTCCCTAAGCTTACACACTACTTAACCTAAATTATCCTAAGGACACACACACACACACACACACACACACACACACACACACACACACACACACACACACACTACTTAACCTAAATTATCCTAAGGACACACACACACACACACACACACACACACACACACACACACACACATACTTAACCTAAATTATCCTAAGGACACACACACACACACACACACACACACACACACACACACACACACACACACACACACACACACACACACCCGCCCGAGGGAGGACTCGAACCTCTGCCGGGGCCAGCCGCACAGCGCCTGAGGCCGCTCGACTAATCCCGCGCGGCTATATGAAAGTTAAAATGTACGATCAAGTGGAGAGTCATTATGACGATTCATATACAGCTCGCTAAAAACATAGTATGCCAACAGTAATCTACACGCGAAGGGATACTGACAGTTCCTTCACAGTTGTTGTCTGATTGGTCTGCCTGCAATAATGTGGTCAGGAGCTCTTATAGCACCACGCTTGTGCAGTCAGAATGTTTGTGTCGCATAGCTCGTGTGGACTGGCTGTGGCGTGCCTTAGAGTTTTTGTGGATCAACAGTCATGGCATAGGAATGTGAATATGGTGTGCAATTCAGTCAGAAGTTCAGAAGTATTTTCAGTGCCGGTCCGTAGTGCAGATGGTGTGTAGGCTCACAACCTGCAGCAGTCTCTTCTCCAAGACAGGTTGCAGCACAATAAACTCTGCTACTGTCTGATGCTTTCAGCCCACAGCTGCAGTGGCCTCACATCAGTGCATCAATGGGTGCTGTGGCCTTGCGATGTTCACTACAGTTGTTTTCATAAGTAAAAAATGGTACACACCTGATGAAGCAGCTTCAGTTATGATGCGTGACTTGGTGGACACACACACACACACACACACACACACACACACACACACACACACACACACAGTGGTAATTGTTCAAACATTATAAGTATCATATTTTCAATAATCTATAAGTGCCTTATGATCATCTTGAAAACTGATTTTACATTGGATAGTTGGGAGACCCAGAAAAATATTTGAAACTGCATTCCCCATTTCTTAGCCATCAAATTCATTTCATCCAAACACATACTATGGTACTAGACGTCAGGTTTGCATTCACAATTAGCAGGAATTTTCTGAACATTTGATTCCACATACCTGTAGAAACATACCAAGTGTTACGGCACAGACTGTGGAACAACATGTTGTTAATGAGAATTCCACTTCAGCTATCCATATTATCGTACTCTGCTTGGATATCACTACTGCTAAAATTTAATTCCCACCAAATCCTACATATGACAGAAAAATGACGTTAGTTAAAGAATAGTAATTTCATGTAACAAAAGAAGTGTGTGGTCATATCAGTCCATATGTGATTTCAGTACAAGAGTTTCATCCTCTTAAAGTTTATGACCAAAGTATATGGAGATCTATACAAAAGAAACATGCTAGACATACTTTGTCGGGGTGCTGGAATGTTAATAACGCCTCATTCCTGTAAATATTTCAGATAAGTAAGAAGCCAGAACCTTTCTAGTCTTAAAATTAGACACTGTTTAACTGTAAAATCATGTAGTCTTCACAGTCCTTCTGAAAGCTGTGTCGGTTCACATCAGCTGTGGCAGGGGCGCACTGCCTTAGCAAACAACAGAGGACAGACAGCTGCCTGCATTCCGAACTGATGACACAACTTATGAGCTCTGATACACTGGTAAAAGCTGTCTCCCTGTAGCAGTGCATAGAGTGTGATGTCAAGCACTCATCGATGGTCAGGTGCCAGGGTCTGTTGACAGTTCAATGTCGGCCGTGGTGAATGGCACACGGCGACATGGCCTCTGGTTGCGGATAGTGCAGTGCGGTGTGCGTGAGGCAGCTGCCGAGTTGGGACTGTGAGTCTTCAGCTTAGTGTGGCATGGCATAGTGCTTAAATAAGACACAACTGCATATCTATCCCAGTCCTGTTCTACTACACACAACAGTGACAAGTGTCCATACATGCTTCACCAGTGAGCTCTGTGGATGAAATCCGGGACAAATGGTAAAGTTCTGAGAATCAGAGGGCTGCCCATCATATTACATTTAAGATATGTGAATTTCTCGCCATTTCGAACTTGGTGCAAACGAGCTCTTGGGTTCCAAACCTAAGAGAACTGGGGTGGGAGACTTTGTTTTTAATAATGACAGACTTGTTGACAACCTACCATACTGTAAATATTAACAGTTAAGTATGAGCCTAGCATAAATCAGCTTAGGGTGACTTTTGTACGAATTACGGTGACAGAAAAGTTGTGGGAGGGGGGTAAATTATTGAAAGTTTGGACATTTTGGCTAGTGACACTTTAGACCTGCAGCAGGTGTATTGTAACATGACAGGTAAAAGACGATTTACGAAGTTCCCATCATTTTAAATTTAGCACAAGGAACCTGGGGAATAATGCATGCTGCACTAACATTCACAGATCCACCATACTTGTTTCTTATGTTATGAGGCCAGAGAAATCTGACAACCATGCAGGCGGCACCAGTATCTGCAGAGCCACCATTGTAGATTGCCATGTTTTTTGACCTCACACTAATAAAACAATGAACAATCTTGATGTTTTTTTTAAAATTTCCTGGCATTTTACACTTAAGACAAGTGCCCTACTTCCCCACTGACATCAGAGTGGTGGGGGGATGAACCTGTAGCACAACTGGGTTATTTTGAATTTATCATTAAATTTTGAATTTCCTGCCACTTCATACATAGAGCAACAGAAATGTGGAGGGAATGGGAGGGGAAAATGTGGCAACAGTGCAGACTGAATCCATTCTCTGTTAGCCCCACTACTAATTCTGTGTGGTCTTGTAAACATCTGACTCGATTCTACAGTTGTGGATCAAGCAGTCAATTTGAACATCGATTAATCGAAGTTTATCATGGAGACGTACCTGAACAGGAAGGACTGTACTAAGTCATAACAGTGGGAGGAACCCAAACATAAGTTACCAATTAGAATGTATTCTGCATTTAAGATTCACAAACAGGAAAACTAATATTAAGCATCGTAATCGGGAGGAAAGAGTGCTGTAGCATTCAGTACAGACGAATAAATTAAAAGATACAAAATGACATGAAAGAAGCCACTGTATGGTTGAGACAAGTGAGAGAGCAAAATACTAGCAGTGATGAGAAACGGGTTTAGGATGACGTGCTACCTAGCCTGTAGGCGTAGCATCTCAACGGGTTACATAGACAGTAGGCGATGGTTGTATACTGTCCTGTGAATCCTGTAATGACCCCAACAGGAAGCGTCACACTAGTTTCTCACATGCTCTTACGAGTTTTTGAGGGCGTAGAGCCACACTTTAGTCATCCTGGCGTCCACCACGAGATCCTCTTTGGGGGACAGTGAATACGCGAGCACTACGTTTGGACTGCTCCAGTGCACTAACAAAATTGAGCCTGGATCACTCTACTAGGTGCCATTTAAAAGGTCGATCACGAAAAAAGACAGCGGGCTGTCAAGGTTGCCTTTATTTTATTTTGCCACTTTAAAGTGGACTTTCAACAAAAAACTGTGTCTGACTTACAAGCGAGTTCTGATGGAACTCTGCAGATGTGCCAGGTTGTCATCACCTGGATGGTCCTAACCGCCAGCTACATCCCAGGAAGGTAGACACGCACTTCGAGCGTCTTCCCTCAAACACCATTGTCGTAGGGACCATCAATAAATACAGTTTGGAATTTGTTGCATTAAAATTAACCTAACCCAAAGTTACTCGTGTACAGTGCGAGTGATCAGTAAATTCTGTCTCACTATTGTCTTCGTCGAGATGGGACCCAAGATTTTTATTTTTATTTGTAACTTAACTCCTTAATAAAACAGATGTGCCACACACTGTAGTCTGCCCCATGATCCATTTATTTATATTCTTGTCTTTCCTAGACATTCCTAACTTGCTCCGTCTCGTAGAACAGATATTTTTGCTAATCAATACCGCTAAAGGGTACTCCTTGACAAAAACAGGTTTATAAGCGGTCGTCAGTATATATCAATCTGATGCAAGAGTAGTTCCTTTCTGTGGTGAAGTTACGGCTATCAGTGTAACCCATCACAGTCAAACGACATGTAAGAAGTTGTAGAGACACCTCTCTGCTTGAGATCTGCGAGAATATCGTCGTAAATAACTCCGGGGGGAAAAGTACGGTCTTTCACGGAGTCAGTATTGTATATTACGCTCATACCTTCGTCCGTATACAGCAGATATAGTTGCCATGGCCAGGGAGACTAAAATCAGCAGGTTTATAAACTTAAATAAGGTATCCGCCGTCCGGTTAGAGATAATCACGAAAAGCCGATAGACTGTTGCTGCGTTCTCTGCCTTAGATCAGTAGATGTCTACACTCGTACGTCATAAGGCACGACTGTTACTGTCAGAAATCTATCGCGAATGCAAACCTTAGTCGCCTAGAAGCGCGGCAGCAATGAAGCGTTACCGTAGAGATGTAAACAATATCGTACTCCGTTGTTGGGTGTGCTAGAAGCGCGAAGCGTCCGCGTGAAGCCTACTTTAGTTGTCAGGGTATCAGGCCGTACGGATATTGCGACTGCAGTATTGAGTGGCGGTCAGCACACTCCTCTGGTTATCTTAACTGCTTCTTAAGAACTGACGGGGAAGACTATATAGACTTCGTGAGCAGCAAATGTGAGTACGTTACAGACATTAGGTTAAACTTTAGTATTTCTGCAGCTGAATGTTATTTTGCTGTGTGGATAAATAGCTACTGCATTTCATCAGTTAAAGTTCAACTGCGAAACATAGTAAGAATCACATCTCTGTTGAAGGGTTGTATATTCTGAGCAACGTTCAGCCGCCTCACATCAGACGGCAAAAGGGCCTTGCCAATTATGGTCTAGGTAACTGAAAGTAGTGTTACCTTCCCATCCACGAAGAAACGGAATGAACTACTACAAAGAAAGATATTTCATAAACCTTTGCCGCGCGGAGTAGCCGCGCGGTCTAGGGCGACTGCCACGGTCAGCGTGGTTCTCCCCGTCGGGGGTTCGAGTCCTCCCTCGGGCATGGGTGTGTGCGTTGTACGTAGCGTAATTTAGTTTTAATTAGATTAAGTAGTGTGTAAGCCTAGAGACCGATCACCTCAGCAGTTTGGTCCCATTGGAATTTAGCACAAATTTCCATAACTTTTCTGGAAGACGGTTACCGAGCGAGGTGGCCCAGTAACTAGCTCATCCGTGCACCCAGATTTAGGTTTTCTGATATTTCCCTAAATCGCTTCTTGCAAATGCCACGATGGTTTCTTTGAAAGGATATCACCGATTTCCTTCCACATCCTCGAAACAATCAGTTTGTGCTCCGTCTTTAATAGCCTCGTTGTCGACTGGGTGTTAAACACTGATATTTCTTTTTCTTTTAAAAAAAAAAGCCGGCTCAAGAATTATGACGTCTTCTACTCCTGATGAAGCACTGAGACAAGGATGGTTTCAACCATACCGCTATAGCCTTGATATCATCCGTGATCAGTGTACAAAACTGGCTGGCTTTAACCTTCGTCATCCACTTGGACGAAACTTAACGGGAGATGCAGTGGTGCTTGTAGAAGTGTTAATGCTCTGTATAAGTGGGGCTGGTTGCAGTCTCATGTTCGTAACTACGCTAATGAAGCTCAAACCATCACACACACCACAGAAGATTGACCTCCGTGGTTAGATGGAAGCGGTGAATAAAGTATTTAATTCTTTTCTTGTTCTGGATGTTGTGTGACCGTGGTACAATTAACTCGGCTAGAAGAATTACACTTTTGTGTATGGGAGACCAACGGAGAGGGCAAACACTCCATTTTTTCCTTTCTTGTGTATCAAATTTTATTTCCTGATAAGTATATTTGTGTACAGTCTTTGTTGAAACTAACTGCTACTGCAGCGTCACGGGTTACAAAAATGTCTCTTTCGAATCTGAGTCAATTTCAGTTGTTTTCAAAGTCTGAAGTGACTCGTCTCTAGTCCTTCAGAAAAGGAAAATGCTTGTAAACCTGACGGATCGAAATAAATTTCGTGGTTTAAGTGATTTGGTGCATTGACACACACACACACACACACACACACACACACACACACACACACACACACACACACACAAAACAGGAAAGAGAATCATACGCAGCGAAGATAATTCCGTATGTGTTAGCTATATTGAGTCCAACCAAACGATAATATTTTGATGGAATCCTTTTTTGAGATGTATAACTGCTCTGGGGATTGCGATCTGTAATTTTTACTGGATTTAGCTAGGCATGTTATTGTGCTCTAGATAGTTCATTGTCCTTCGGTGTCTTCTCTATAAACTTTTTGCTGTTATCTTAGAACTTCATGTATTCCCTTTTATCCAGTTTTGAGGACGAGAAGTTTGTATGCAGTTTTTATTTTCTGTTCTTTTTTTTCTTTAAGCCCTGATTAAAACTTACTCCATATTTTTTTTCACATGAAATGCAGGAGATACCGAAGACAAATGCAGTACCTATTCTACGGCTTCATTTTGTAGGTGTTCGCATTACATTATGATGTTGTGTCCGGCGGTTTCTGAAACTGCATTTGCGTCGTCTATAAATGGCATAATGCGTGTATTATGGACACGAAGACCACAGTTTATGGCTAGTGGCCGGCGCTGGGTATCGAACTTGACTATAAATAGCGGCGCGTGGCCGATAACTCTTCAGGCGGGCTAGAATCCAGGCAGCGAACATGTGTAGCGTAATCGCTCTGGGCGCCGTAGACTAGGACTAGAGCAGCCGTCGGTATACAGTGCGTAAAAATGGACCAACGATTCCATTTCACTCTAAAAATGTTTCCTTTTATCAGTTGTCTAGATCTACACAGATCGAGGAAATCTTGAAAAACGCGTACGATGGAATCTTGCGACTACAACATTTGCAAAAAAGAAACAAAGACGAATTCAAAAGAGTATAAACAAATTCAGCATTTAAGTTAGAACTGTCCTCGGCAACTCTGAGTTTCATTTCGTCCAATGCCTACTCCCACACTGTTACTCTCGAGCGACAGACGAGATGAAGTTTTGTTGGAAGTGAACGTCAGTCAGCAGATGCAAATTGTGCAATATTTATGTATGATGTATTCCGAACTCTGTCTCACTATTGTCTCCGCCGAGATGGGAGACAAGATTTTTATTTTTATTTGTAACTTAACTCCTTAATAAAACAAATGTGTTACACACTGTAGTCTACCCCATGATCCATTTTTTTATATTCTTGTCTTCACCAGACATTCCTAACTTGATCCAGCTCGTAGAACAGATATTTTTGCTAATCATTACAATACGACCGTTTATTCTTGTTATTACCGCTAAAGGATACTCCTTTTGCGTTATTTCCACGCGTTGCAAATAAACCAGCTCGTTGACAGAACTGCATGGTTACTGACTGATGACCTATTTCATACGAAATACTAACTACATAACAGATTTCACAACATCTTTCAGTATTTTAGTACATGGTTTAGAAATATTATTTTCATAATATGGTGTGCTCACAAAATTAAAAGGAAAACAAAAATATTGTAACATCACATATATTCTAAACGCGTACACCTCGTACACTACGATCTCTTAGTGTTACTGTTAAATTTTTATATTTACTGAAGCATGCGTATGGTTTTTCCTTGAATGTTCTTCTCTGTAAATAAATACAAATTTGCACTACAATATAGCTGTACTTTGCTTATGTATGTCATTTACTGGAAAGTATGGCAGAATAGGTGCACTATTGTAACTGTTGGTGAGAACTGAATTAAAGGCATATTTGTTTTATCCGGAGCACCCGAGTGTTTCTTAATTGATGCTGATATAATACTCCGAAAACTAAATTTTTCTTTGCATTAACCGTGAAAACATTCCCGGCACAGTTCTGACATGGTTCAAATGGCTCTGAGCACTATGGGACTAAACTGCTGTGGTCATTAGTCCCCTAGAACTTAGAACTAGTTAAACCTAACTAACCTAAGGACATCACACACATCCATGCCCGAGGCAGGATTCGAACCTGCGACCGTAGCAGTCGCACGGTTCCGGACTGCGCGCCTAGAACCGCGAGACCACCGCGGCCGGCAGTTCTGACATGGAGGAGGATAGAAAATAATAAAATTTTGCACGATGTTCTTTATACAGTGAAGCAGAAAAATATATCATCAAATTTGTTCGAGGTTGCGGGGACAGAGGATGCGAAATTTAGTAAACATAGCTGCATTTCGTGGCAACTGCAACATCTCTAACGCCGCTGGGTATCGTGCCAAAGTGGGCATGGGTCACAGATAAAAATTAACGATCATGCTGACCAGAGATGATCGTGTTGTGTACACAGTGGCACCCCATACCACCACGCCAGACGTTGGACACGTATGCAATCTGGCACAGCTCGTTCTCCAAGGATACTACAGATGCGGATACGTCCATCCTGATGTATGCAAAATCGGGATCGTCTGTAAAGACGGCATGGTACCACTCCGGTATCCAGCGCTGTCGTTAGTCACACCACTGTTGGGACCGATGACCTCCTGTCCGGTTTCCCCAGTCCCGCCCCAGTCAACCAACCACACCACTGTCGGTGTGCTTATTTCAGCTGTTTGGTCTAGGGAAGATGCAGCAATGGACAACGTGCTGATAGCATGTGGTCCCCTAGACGCCTTTGCACAGTCCGTATGGATACTTGCCTAGCAACAAACAAGCTCATTTTTGTTTTTCGACTCAAGGTACAGGACGTAACGGCACTGTCCTGCTTCCCGGATTGAACAATATTACGTCCTTTTGGGTCGCTAATCAGCTCGAGTCCGCTGAGATCCTGCATTGTCTAGAGTAGACACTTGGCCTTCTGAACACGTAGATCCCATATGCGCATAACTGGCGTGGTACACGATCAACGTGGCCAGCAATATCGCGGAACGATAAACCGAAATTTCACTAGGGCTCGATGCTGCCGCTGTCGAATTACGACACGTGCTGCTAGAGCTTTCTTCTTCTTACGCGAGTCATAACACACACTTGTTTATTACATCTAACATTCCTTTTTTTGTAAGGCGCTACCCAGGTCATGGAGTGCCGTGATGCGGTATCTCCGGAAAACGGTAAGTGGCCGGAAAGAGACAGAGAGGACAAACCCAGAGGAAGGAAAATGTGAAGCCAAGAATGTGAATAGCGTACGAACATGCAAAGAAAAATTACACAGAAGAATCGTGTCACTGAGTTAACTGCAACGTCGGCGACGGGAAAGCTTCGGATACACCAACACAATTAGCCGAGGAACGCGCGCGCACCCTGCTCCTAGCCTACGCCGCCACAGGGTCTTGACAACGGACGTCGTGTTCGAGTCCGCCCGCAATGCGGCCGCGAAACCATATAACTCGGGCCGGCCAGTGTTGCTGAATTCATCTCGACATCGACTTCCGAATCAGGCGACGATACTGAAATCTCCCCTTGCAGAACGCAGACATCGCCACTACGTCCATCTTTTTGTGAGTGCGCTGAAGCGCTAACAATTTGCATATCCTAGCATATAGAACACAGCGTTTCAATCGGAGGTTTACTGCATGCATGGAAGTAGGACTAGCTAAGTTGCCAATGGATGCAGTCTTGGTTAGTCTTTTTTTTTTTTCTTCCTAAGCCAGTGTTACCGTCGAGCACCTCTGATGTGCATCTGTTCTACAATCTTAGAAAACACTTTTCCTTCAAACATAGCCAGATACCTCATACAGAATGAATTCTTTGGAGCCATCCAACGTGGATTCTGAAAACAAAGGTCATGTGAAGACCAAGTCGCGCTTTTCTCGTACGACATTCGGAAAGCCAAGGATCAATGCAGTCAAGTAGATGCAGTATTTCTTGACACCTAAAAAGCTATTGACCGTTATTAACCTAATATGAGTATGTTGGTTATCAAACGACATTCCTGAGTGGAGACATCTTGATAGGCAGGCTGCAGCGTGTCATCACAAATCTAGAGTCACCGCAAATGTTGAAATAACTTCATGTGTGCCCCAGGAACACCCATACACTAATGACCTGGCAGAGGATACTGATACTGACCTCGCACTTCCGCAGATGATAGTTACTTATAATGAAGCACTGTTCGAAAAGTGCATTTCAGAAAAGCCAAAATCGTAGCGTTCCATGATTACAGTATCTATCACATGACTCACTCTAATTGTGATTAGAGTGAGTCATGTGATACTAACATGATATATATACCACAGTGTAAAAACTAGTGGGGATGTGCAACAGAATGGACACAGCGTCAGACGTAGGTAAAGCAGGCGGCAGACTGCGATTCATTGATGGAATACTGGGAGAAAGGCTCTAATTCCTTAAAAGAGTTCTCTTACAAAGCATTTCTGCGACGCTTAGTAAAACATTATTCAAGTGTCTGGAACCCATATCGAATAATATAGATGATGTTTAAGGTATTTCGCAAAGAAGTGCAGTACAAACGGTGACAGTTTTGTTTGACCCTTGAAAGAGCATCACGTAGATGGTGGTGGAATACCTGTCCTGGCGGACACTTGAACATTCGTGACAACTGTCCCGCGAAAGCCAATTTACAAAAGTTTCAAGAACTAGTACTAAGGGAGTAATTGACGAAAATATCCGTATGGATCACGAAGACAACATTAGCCAAAATGCACCACGCATAGATGTAGTTAACCACTCATTCTTCCTGTGCTCCACACCCGAATGGAGTGGGAAGAAACCCCGGAAGCTGGTATGATGGGGAGATGTCTGACAAGTGCTTGCCGGTTGATTGCAGAGCGCTGATGCAGATGTAAAAGTCACATGGGCGAAAACTTATTCCAAAAAGCCTCGCGCGCAACTGGGCTTTATCAGTGGATCATATTTCGGATTCCATTGATCACGCAGATAGGGTGTCAAGTGGTTTGATATCTCTAAGCCTAGCGACCAGTCGTACGAGTATACCCACCCGAATAATGGGCATACTGATGGTATCCTACAGCACAGCGTCAAAATTTGGGTATGGTCTTGGGTTGACCTTAGGCAGCTTGTAAAAGCATCGTTTGTTCAATGTACGATTCTTGAGAAAACCTTGAGTAAGCATGATTTCTGAGTTCCAAAGAACCAATCGCGGCGATGGCACTTCCATAATTCCTATTCATGGAAAATCGCAGAAATGTTTTGCCGTATGTTTTTAAGCTGATGTTCTAAAATTTTTCGATAGCATTATCCGTTACTGAGATGAGATGCCGAGGAGCAAAGTTGCCGTACGTATACACGTAAAATTTGCACGTAATATCCAGTCTGAGGCGTGAATGTAGATTTAACTGACGTAGTGAACGCACAGTAAGGGTGCTGGTGGCATGCAAGGGTTTGACGTTACCGAACTATGTTTTTAGTCGTCATTTTTCACCAATAAAACGCTATGACGCGCTCTGTCTGTATAGTAGGCACTTCAGGTATATACGGAGATGCCCATATTGGTACTGTTGTGACAAAAAAAGTACTGAAAAGTGTCTTAAGATCCATGATAAGAACTTAAAATGACTGCCAAAAAAATTATGTTTAACTGGATAGACTGCAAATTCAGTAAAATAATATCAGTAAAAGAACATTCCTACTCTTTCAAGATACATACCACAAGCCAGGCGTTTAAAAAAAAAAAAAAAAAAAAATACTCTGAGCACTATGGGACTTAACATCTGTGGTCATCAGTCCCCTAGACTTAGGACTACTTAAACCTCACTAACCTAAGGACAGCACCCACATCCATGCCCGAGACAGGATTCGAACCTCCGACCGTAGCAGCAGCGCGGTTTCGGACTGAAGCGCCTAGCACCGCTCGGCCACATCGGCCGGCTCAGGCGTTTTCGATGAATTGCGAAGTGCAAAGTGCGCAGAAAAAAAGTAAATCAAACGATTTTGTGCTAGCCTTACATTACGCGTTCATATTTGTTGCTTTGGTGTTAAAGGATATAAATGTGTCGAAGTAGATAAATAAACTGTCAAGATTTCACGGAACTATGGACAAGGCCGCTGAGAACCAAGACTGGGCCCCGGGCAGGATATGTGGTTGGGTCCCATCTCCAAATAAAGAAATCTAATTTCGTTATTTTAAAGAAGGTTTGACTTCATTTAAACATAACATAATTCGGGGAATATTGGTGATGCACAAAAGATAGTCATTGGGATGAAATACAGGATAATTAAATTCCTTATTAAACACTAAACATTTCTTCACAAATGTAATTTATACTATCATACTATACGTTGCACGAGATATTACCGACAAAATTCGAGGAAATTACAAGTGTTCGTGGGGCTCTCAGATGAGACAGTTGGGCCGGCCGCGGTGGTCTAGCGGTTCAGGCGCTCAGTCCGGAACCGCGGGACTGCTACGGTCGCAGGTTCGAATCCTGCCTCGGGCATGGATGTGTGTGATGTCCTTAGGTTTAAGTAGTTATAAGTTCTAGGGGACTGATGACCACAGATGTTAAGTCCCATAGTGCTCAGAGCCATTTGAAGCATTTTTTTGAGACAGTTGGTTGGGTTGTTTTGGGGAAGGAGACCAGACAGCGAGGTCATCGGTCTCATTGGATTAGGGAATGACGAGGGTGGAAATCGGCCGTGCCCTTCCAAAGGAACCATCCTGGCATTTGCCTGGAGCGATTTAGGGAAATCACGGAAAACCTAACTCAGGATGGCTGTACGCGGTATTGAACCGTCGTCCTCCCGAATGCGAGTCCAGTCTAGTTGAGAAAGTGGCTGCGACAGTATACGTAGGTGTATTTCCAGCAATAAGTTCGGCTGCATGTTGAATAAGTGTTATACTACGTTACAGAGGCTGTAAACATTTGAGGAAGTTATAAAGACATATCTGAAACTGCACTGTTTCAGAAAGTAGGTGCCCCCGAAGAAATCTCGCAAAGCGTTCCGACGCAGAGCAGAAAGTTTATATTCAGGTGTACCAGAGTAACTGTACCTAATTTTGTGATATCGTAGGGGACATTACTTGTTCTAGGCGCGCAGTCCGGAACCGCGCGGCTGCTACGGTCGCAGGTTCGAATCCTGGTTAGGGCATGGATGTGTGTGATGTCCTTAGGTTAGTTAGGTTTAAGTAGTTCTAAGTTCTAGGGGACTGATGACCTCAGATGTTAAGTCCCATAGTGCTCAGAGCCATTTGAACGTTACTTGTCAACAATTTAGTGTCACCAAATGGCTCGTGCTCATCACTCATATTTTAGATGCTGTTGTTTCAGTTGCTATTGTTACCACTGAATCATTGAACTGCTCAAGTTAATTTTAAGTCACAGAATATCATCTGTGAAATTTGTTTCCTTAGTTTCGGGTATTAAAATACGTAACATTGTTTTTCTACGGAATGATAGAAAGACAGACGTCTTAATTACAGAAATGACACTGAAAATTAATTTTCCTTCCTCTAGAATATAATTTTTTTCCAATAGCATTTTCTGCAATCAGTTTTATGATTTACATACACATTTTGTTTCAGAATTAGAACAGATGGCGGTAACTACAGATTTAAATAACAATTATAAGGTATTTGCAAATTTCATTATATATTTAATTATAATAATTTCCTCGAAAGAAAACAGTTCGTAACATGCTGGCGTGATGTTCCATTGCAAATATTGTGCTCTAAATGTGACTCTCGTTTTGAAATGAAATCATTACAATACACAGTTTCCTTCATCCCAGTAGAAGTTCAAAACGACGCATTATTGAACTCTGCTTTATCAAGAAAATTTTTTAGTGTCATGGGCTCTATTGTTTCAAAAAACTAGAGATATTTCACATAAAACACCTGTATTATGTTCCATTATAATCAAAATAACTTCGAATGTAGTGGAACAAAAAATAGTCGTAAATTGTGTCTCCAGTATCCGACTGCGCTGTGAAAAAACGAACAGACTTACCAGATGAATCTTGAGTGAGAGTGGAAAGGTTAAATATATCGAGAAACAGTATCACCTCCATGACGTTTTCATGGAGTAGGAGAGTGAAAGAATAGTTCAAGGGAATCGGTAAGCCAGTCGGGCATAATCGCCGTGAGCGCTGAGGCAATCATCGCACCGACGCACCGGGTTGAAGACACCCGTTTGGTAAAACTCCGTCTCCCGCTGCGTGAAGAAGTCCAAACTGCCTGATGCATATTCTCGTCCGACAGGAATCGTAGACCCTTGCAGACTATTTCAAGGAACTGAAGGCAGTTAATCTGATGGGGAGAGATCAGAAAACGCTATGGATGTCTACGGGTATTTTTCTTCGACAGCCAAGAAAAGAAAACAGCATTTTGGTCCTGTTTGGACGCATTTGGTAATAACCTCGTCATAGTTCACGTTTTAGCATTTACTGCAATCAGTCAGAAGGACGCGAATTCCACCGAGCGAGGCGGTGCCATAGTTAGCACACTCGACTCGCTTTCGGGAGGACGACGGCTCAAACCCGCGTCCGCCCATCCTGATTTAGGTTTACTGTTATTCCCCTAAATTGCTTTAGGCAAATGCCAGGATGATTCCTTTGAAAGGGCACGGCCTATTTCCTTCCGTAATCCGATGGGACCGACGACCTCGCTCTTCGGTCCCCTCCCTCCAAATACACTCCTGGAAACTGAAATAAGAACACCGTGAATTCATTGTTCGAGGAAGGGGAAACTTTATTGACACATTCCTGGGGTCAGATACATCATATGATCACATTGACAGAACCACAGGCACATAGACACAGGCAACAGAGCATGCACAATGTCGGCACTAGTACAGTGTATATCCACCTTTCGCAGCAATGCAGGCTGCTATTCTCCCATGTAGACGATCGTAGAGATGCTGGATGTAGTCCTGTGGAACGGCTTGCTATGCCATTTCCACCTGGTGCCTCAGTTGGACCAGCGTTCGTGCTAGACGTGCAGACCGCGTGAGACGACGCTTCATCCAGTCCCAAACATGCTCAATGGGGGACAGATCCGGAGATCTTGCTGGCCAGGGTAGTTGACTTACACCTTCTAGAGCACGTTAGGTGGCACGGGATACATGCGGACGTGCATTGTCCTGTTGGAACAGCAAGTTCCCTTGCCGGTCTAGGAATGGTAGAACGATGGGTTCGATGGCGGTTTGGATGTACCGTGCACTATTCAGTGTCCCCTCGACGATCACCAGAGGTGTACGGCCAGTGTAGGAGATCGCTCCCCACACCATGATGACGGGTGTTGGCCCTGTGTGCCTCGGTCGTATGCAGTCCTGATTGTGGCGCTCACCTGCACGGCGTCAAACACGCATACGACCATCATTGGCACCAAGGCAGAAGCGACTCTCATCGCTGAAGACGACACGTCTCCATTCGTCCCTCCATTCACGCCTGTCGCGACACCACTGGAGGCGGGCTGCACGATGTTGGAGCGTGAGCGGAAGACGGCCTAACGGTGTGCGGGACCGTAGCCCAGCTTCATGGAGATGGTTGCGAATGGTCCTCGCCGATACCCCAGGAGCAACAGTGTCCCTAATTTGCTGGGAAGTGGCGGTGCGGTCCCCTACGGCACTGCGTAGGATCCTACGGTCTTGGCGTGCATCCGTGCGTCGCTGCGGTCCGGTCCCAGGTCGACGGGCACGTGCACCTTCCGCCGACCACTGGCGACAACATCGATGTACTGTGGAGACCTCACGCCCCACGTGTTGAGCAATTCGGCGGTACGTCCACCCGGCCTCCCGCATGCCCACTGTACGCCCTCGCTCAAAGTCCGTCAACTGCACATACGGTTCACGTCCACGCTGTCTTGGCATGTTACCAGTGTTAAAGACTGCGATGGAGCTCCGTATGCCACGGCAAACTGGCTGACACTGACGGCGGTGGTGCACAAATGCTGCGCAGCTAGCGCCATTCGACGGCCAACACCACGGTTCCTGGTGTGTCCGCTGTGCCGTGCGTGTGATCATTGCTTGTACAGCCCTCTCGCAGTGTCCGGAGCAAGTATGGTGGGTCTGACACACCGGTGTCAAAGTGTTATTTTTTCCATTTCCAGGAGTGTAAATCGACCGCCGGCCGCGGTGGTCTCGCGCTTCTAGGCGTGCAGTCCGGAACCGTGCGACTGCTACGGTTGCAGGTTCGAATCCTGCCTCGGGCATGGATGTGTGTGATGTCCTTAGGTTAGTTAGGTTTAAGTAGTTCTAAGTTCTAGGGGACTAATGACCACAGCAGTTGAGTCTCATAGTGCTCAGAGCCATTTGAATAAATCAACCAAACGACTAACCACTCTAATTCCTGTTCCTCATGTCGGTGCTTATATTTCCACATCGGAGTCGTGGTACGTAGCATATACGCTGCAACAACGCCCTCAAATTGAAACATTTCGATCACTCACTGGTAATAAGTATTACTTTGAAAAATAGTGGTGAGTCCAGGACCACCACAGCGAGGGAAATGGAAGATAGCTCGTCCGAGACGTACACAGCAAGACAGGAAACTGATAAGACTGGCGTACTTAAAAGTTCGACTTCAGATAATACTCAATATCCAATTACTGTAAAATGTATATACGCACCATTTAATTTAATTTTTAATTGGTTTGGTTTACTTTCAGTTCACTTTAAAACCAACACTGATATGTGCACTGCAGCAATGTTAAGTGTCAGTAGGGCTGCGTTACTGAGTGTTCTGTCCCCACTCGTTACCAGGCATGGCCACATATCAGTGCAGTAGCATGTAAACTGCAATGCGTTGCGCAACGGGCTACTTGCTTACAAAAGCGTCAACGGTGTTTTGTGAGCCTTCTGTACAGCAAATCATTGAGATAGGGCATGAAAATCAAGTTGCCCTGCCAACTTACATTCAGTTGCCAAGTTACCCAAATCTGTGAGACATTTTTGAAGCATAGTTAACCTTAGACAGTTTATAACGCGAGCCAGAGTGCTGAATGATCATCCTGCTTCATCTACGGTCATATGAAAAGTGTAAAAGACGCGTATAGATACACATACATTCAGAAATAAGCTTGAAATTTTAAGATCGTGCATCTTACTCAAGAGGTCTAATGTTTTCGAAGTAATGTATTCAAAGTTTGAAGTATGACTTGTTTTCAGATATTTAATTTTTTTCTTCTAAATATCTTGTGACATAATTATGGTATACAATGACAAATAACTTGCATGCCTCAGTGACCTAATCTTCATTCGCTTCTGAGTATTTCCAAAAAACCCAAATTTTTCAAATAAAATCTTCACTGTTTCATATAGGGTTCTCAAACTTCCTAGCAGATTAAAACTGTGTGCCGGACCGAGACTCGAACTCGGGACCTTTTTGCCTTTCGCGGTCCGGCACACAGTTGTAATCTGCCAGGACGTTGCAAATCAGCGCACACTCCGCTGCAGAGTAAACATTTCATTCTAGGGTTTTCAAGTTTGACACTATATTGTCAATGATGACAAAAAAACCTGTCTCGAATAAATCTTCTAAATTCACAGCCTCACAGTTTGGGTGCCATGTCACCGATTGCGCGCCCCTCCGTCGGGTACTGGTGTGTGTTTGTTGTCTTAACATAGGCCAGTTTAACTAGTGTTTAAGTCTAGGGACCGATGACCTCAGGAGTTTGGTCCCGTAGGAATTCACTCACATTTGAACGTTTTTCTAAATTAACATCAGTCATTCCTTCCTGGTTTCAGCATGAAATGATCTATCATTTTTAATATACACCTCCGGAAAATTAGGGTCGATATTAATTGCCCTGGCAACAACTTTAGATTGAGGGAGATATCTTAACTCATTTAATAAGTTCTCAAAGTGTCTTACCTCAATATTCAGTGTTGGTATATCGCTGTTTTAGACATTCGCTTCTGCTGTCAGTGGGCACCAACTCAAGCCAAACACTTGAAAGATCTCACATACTCCAAAACAGCTAGTACCACAGAATGTGATGTTAGATGACAAATTTAACTTCCAGAGTTTCAATAACAATGAAAATCTTTTTCCAGCCGAGCAGCAGCTAGTCTTAAAGCGCCAATCCGAGCTCTCTGACAGGTATCAGACATCGAATATAAGCTACTTCCAACACATTTTTTCAAACGAACAAGTTGGAAAGTTGCTGAATCACTCAGAGAAGTACCCGTTTTATGACAACTCTCCGCGTCAGTTACTCCATATAATGCCGTAACGAACACAAAGAGAAAATTTTGCAAGTGTATTCCACTGAAGAAAAAATGTTCTAGCTCCTTTAAAAGACGCTCTCATATCACTTCTGTTACAATATTCTCGTCCGCGGAATTCACTGATAGGAACTGAGTGTTTCTCAAGTATTGATCGTACTAAATGTGGAATGGCAACTTCTGTTTCTGATTACAATCCGCAAATTCCAAGAATCGTTCATGTTTTTCATATTTATCACTTCTCTTATCGAAGTAAATATAACAAGATTTGTATCAGGAGTTGCCTCAAAAATACTGTAATTGAATAATATTTCTTATTTCTCTCTTTTCCGCTTTAGATATAATGGGCACTATTGGAGTTAAATTAAGTCTCAGTGTCACTTGACAGATAATAAACTTCTAACCCTTTCCGGCTCCGTCGGAGGCTCGAGTCCTCCCTCGGGCATGGTTGTGTGTTTGTGTGTCTGTGTGTGTGTGTGTGTGTGTGTGTGTGTGTGTGTGTGTGTGTGTGTGTGTTCGTCCTTTGATAATTTAGGTTAAGTAGTGTGTAAGCTTAGGGACTAATGACCTTAGCAGTTAAGTCCCATAAGATTTCACACATTTAACCCTTTTCCACCTTCTTATGCGACTCTGACCTTGCAAATGTCTTCCGCAAGAACTGGATCATATTGTCTCAAGAGCTCCAATATTCCGAGCAGATTTTCTGTATTTGGATCTCCAGTTTTGTGAGATGAACCTCTGAGGGCCAAGTCTCTTTGACCAAGAAATAACGTCACTTAAGGTAACTTTAATAGTTCCCCTATAAGTGGGCTTTTATACGGACGAACGAAAGAAGAAAATTTCCTCTTCACTTCCGACCAGCAGCATAACCAAAATACCTCTTTCATGTCTCCTCTTTTCTTCACTTTTACGATTCTTCCAGGACACCTAAACAGAAATAGGTATATCTTATTTCGTGTTTATTCTTTAATTTCTGTCTATTTCGTTTAAAATCACCTTGTGATGGAATCAAAAGCGATAGGTATTTGAATGTTGTTAGCGCTCTTACCAAAGTACAACAGTGTTTCACAGCTGTTGCCGTGTACATTCATCGAGGAAACATTTTGATAGCATTTCAAACAATATGGAAAGAAAGCGCATTTTCAACTCCATCGGTGGCTTTGGAATGGAGATTAAGGCAACCGGTTTCCCACCTTTCTCTCAGTCTTTTAGTGAAGAGCATCGATGTAGACTCGTGATGCGTCTAGCTTTGGTAAATAGAGTTCTTGGTTCCCACAAAGTGTGCAAGCAGCAGGTAAGGAAAATATTTTAAGTTTATTGGTGTAGGTTTAATAACTTACTGCGCTTTAGACTCTGTCAGCTCCTACTACAGTGGCTTCCCTTTCACATTTGAATATGCAGAATGTGTGGACTGTCTTTTACTCTACACGAAGTAGCTAGCCTGCTTCACAGTGACTGAAACAACTCAACGTATTGAATTCGTTGATGACTGTCGTCTTAATTTAATATATTGTAAAGCCTGGTAGACATTTTAATTGGACGTCGTTTTATACTTACTGCAAGAAGAGTTTAAAATCTTCCAAGTGGAACTTGTTTCTGTGCGAAGTCTTCCGGCTAATGCCTTGTCGCAGACCTCGTTTTCTGAATACTGCGTATGTTATAGAGGTCCAATATCTGATCAAAAGTATCCGGACACCTCGCAGAGACCGTGGAACATTGCGGAGGATGGTTGTGAAAAATCGCATGAAATCAGCGAAAGGAATAACTCGTGAGTCCAAAGTGCTACCAGCGGTCCAGATAGCGCTATGAGTGTGCGCAGAAGTTAAAAAGAATGGGGCAAAACGGTTGAGCATCTCAGCATAAACTACAGATTTCTGTAGTCACTGCTAAGCGATGGTTGAGGTGGTTTAACGAGCGATGTCGTTAGACAGTGGACGACTGAAGAAAGAGTGGCTTGCAATGATGACTCATGGTTTACGGTGTGGAAGGGTTTGGGTGCGGGAAATGTGTGGAGAAGGCACCCGCCGTCATGTGTGGTGCCAACAGTGAGGTACGGAGGAAGCGACGTTAAGGCATGGGGGCGTTTTTCGAGGTTAGGATGCCGTCCTCTTACTGCGGTTAAGAAAACGCTTATGCGAAATGATGTGGACATATTTTACTGCATAGTGTACTGCGTACAATAGAGGAACAGTTCGGAGACGATAATTGATTATCGGTATGACAATCCATCCTGTCGTAAAACAGCACTGTGAGGCAGTGATTTGTGTGCAACAAGATTACTAAAATTGACTAGCCTGTCGAGTCCCGACGCCAACCCAATGGAACACGATAGAACATCGACTTCGCACCAGAACACAGTTTCTAACATACCTATCTTTTGTGATGTCGGCTCTGTATATGTAACTAGTCGAATGGGTAACGTGAAAGTTCCGTGGGACTGTTGCTGTATGGTCCTGTTGTATTTTAGAGGGGGCGAAACGCTAGGAAATTTTAGCGGAATGTAGATAGGTCTGCAGAAAATCGATTATGATGCAGCTGATCCCCGACATACACGACTGTAACGTAGTGGGCGTTAACAGGCGGAAAGATCGAATTCTGTATGACAACATGCTGGGTGACCGATAACTGGAGCCAGCCGTATGCATTAAATATGTATGATTTGTGCGCAGCGAGCGATTTAAAGTGGAAGAACCATATAAAACTAATCGATGGAAAGGCGAATGCCGGATTGCGCTTTATTGAAATAACCTTCATGGAGTGTAGTCCACCTAAGAACGAGGTACGTTACAAAACTCTCGTTCGACTAATACTTAAGTATTGCTCCTCATCTTCGGAATTTCATCAGTATGACTGACGGAAGAAATAGAGATCTAAAAGAGTAACACACTTCGTAAGCGTGAAAGCGTCACGAGAGATGCTCATCCAGTTAGAGTTGTAGACTCTACTAGAGCCATTTTACATGACTCTTAAAATTCCGAGACAGAGTCGTTCTTCCTCCTCACTTTTCGTGTCTTGAATAAGAAAGGGATGGCTGACAATTGTACAGGACGTATTCTCTTACCTGGTATAGGCGTAGCAGATACGGTACCAGGAGATGGCAAGTCGCTGCTAAATTATTAATTATATCGTCAGTTCTCTTCCTGGAGGCCGCTGTTTGAAAGGCAACTTCGGATGCGGCCGGTGCGTTGCGTGGCGCTAGCGGCTTGGGGCGTCAGGCAGGCAGGCAGGCAGGCAGGCAGGCGCGTTTTCACCGAGAGACGCCGGTGGCAGCGGCAGCGGGTCGCGAGCCCTCGCGAAGCTCGTCCGCGGGGCTCGGCACCCCCTCCTCTCCCCCCCCCCCCCCCCCACCCGGCACTCACCAGCCGCCACTGATATGCAAATGCGCCGCGCCGGATTACAGGCAGCCCGGCCGCCGTGCGCTCTCCTCCCCGCCCCCGCCACTCGTTTTAACGTGGTTTGTCGCTAACGCGATTAACGGCTAATCCGGCGCCAGTTAAGGGCCCCCCAGCCGGCTGTTTGCGTCGCGCCATCTCCCATTTTTGTTTCTCATTTGCGATTAACTGCTAAATTGCGTGATCCTGTCTAACTTGATTGCAGGCTGTCGGCTTTTATTTTATGGTTTCAATCAAACTGAGTACTCCGTGTCAGTGTGTAAACGTATTGGTTGCTGCCAGTTTTTATTTTTCGTCCCGCAACGAGTCATCTTACGGTTGGTACGGGATAGCTACCTAGCCAGCATATTAACCGTCACTTTCGTGTGATAGCCTGGTTCATGTATTCATATGACATTTATGATTCTCGTTATCAAAACAAAGGCTTATTTCGTCAGTTGTATTCATGTAAGTGTCCGTTCGAGAGGGAGGGAGGGAGGGAGGGAGGGAGGGAGGAGTGCTGTTGGGCATCTGAACGTTCTGGCCAAGACGAACGAGAAGTGGGCTAGTGCCACAGCCAGATCTCCCGAAAACTTCACTCAGTGAAAGAGGAATCAAAGTGACCGACCATGTTGAAACATGTACGGGTCGCGGGTGGAGATTTCTCATGACCTTAGCCGTTAAGTCCCATAAGATTTCACACACATTTGAACAAACATGTACGTTTAAAATACGATTGACAGTACGCCAAGTGGAACACAACTATTAGAATGGGAATGGCATGCGAACGTGTAGTTTATATCGTAATTTATGTGCTTTGCCGCGCACTGTACTTTCCTGACTGCGAGAATGTAAACTGTCAATAACTTCAAACCAACGCAAAACTGCATGAATTTACGTTAAAAAAATGGTTCAAATGGCTCTGAGCACTATGGGACTTGGCACCTGTGGTAATCAGTCCCCTAGAACTTACAACTACTTAAATATATCTAAACTAAGGACATCACACACAGCCATGCCCGAGGCAGGATTCGAACCTGCGACCGTAGCAGTCGCGCGGCTCCGGACTGAGCGCCTAGAACCGGGAGACCACCGCGGCCGGCATGAATTTACGTAACACAAAAACTGTATCTGATGCAACTCTATTGATTTGAATTGGTCCTGGTAATAAAAGAAAACTTCATCAACGTGAAAACAATGGTCCTTGTGGTAAATAACTGCTGCATCTGAAATAATAAAATTTCTTACCTTCATCTGCGCTTTGATACCGGTCTTCGCACTGCTCTCGGTTAGTACTTTTAATTGTTTAGTTGGATTGTAAGCTATTGCGCAAGGCTGTTGCCTGGCACACATTTTAATTAAATCGAATGTCGCAGAGACAATAACTTCTTGAGCAAAAACGGCATGTATCTGGTCAATACCAATACTTGTCAATACCAATACTTGTAACAATGTGGCACCAACTTCGTATTTTGACTCTTTGAAAATTAATAATGCTCACAATTAACACACAAACTGATTATACATTAACAATTAGCTTTACAAAATCATTGGATGTGGTGGTGGTGGTGGTGGTGGTGGTGGTGGTGGTGGTGGTGATGCTTGATTTGTGGGGCCCTCAACTGCGCTGCCATCAACACCCGTACCAAGTCCCAATTCTTACACAGTCCATATTTTTTCACAATTTAATCTAGACGCTTCACAAGTGATGAAGATGATGAAATGATACGGACAACACAAACAACCAGTCAAACGGTTCAAACGGCTCGGAGCACTATGGGCCTCAACAGCTGTTTATTATAATGGTACTACATTAACTTTTATGCGGTATGCATTTATTTTTAAATGAAAATGTCTGACAGTTGATCCTCAGTATTTGCAGTGTTAACATTACGTATTTTAACAACTCTGTGTTAGCTACTGAACCACTCAATGAAGTATTATTAGAACACTCTGCTCCATCTCTTATCAGCTATTAACATTAGTTAATTATGTATTTCACTGATCAGTCTTACGGTAACTGTTATGTTGGGGTACGTGTCAAGTGCATAAGAAATGCACACATGAACCATAACCAAAAAATGGCTCTGAGCGCTATGGGACTTAACTTCTGAGGTCATCAGTCCCCTAGAACTTAGAATTACTTAAACCAACTAACCTAAGGACATCAAACATATCCATGCCCGAGGCAGGATTCGAACCTGCGACCGAACCGGTCAGGCAGTTCCAGACTGTAGCGCCTGGAACCGCTCAGCCACCCCGGCCGGCTGAATCATAATCAAGATAGAGATAAAGTTAACACCCACACCACAGTGGTACAAAATGTACAGGGTGACAATTATTAAACTATATGAAATAAAATCGTCGTAAATTGTGAGCGGTTTGCATTAAGAGGTTCAAACTGCACGTTTGGCCGCGGGGCATGATGGCAATTAGTATACGCTTGCCCAGGGGTTTAGCGACGAAGCCTACTTTCATTTGCAGGAGTTCATCAAGCAAAATCAGCGCATTTGGGGGACTGAGAATGCGCATTTCGCGAAGGAGAAGTCCCTTCACCCTCACCAGTTTACCATGTGGTGTGCAATGTCCAGCCACGGAATAATAGGGACGATATTACTTGATCGCACGGTGACTAACGAACGGTACGTTATGGTTTTGGAAGATGATTTCATCCCCATTATCCAAAGTGAACCTGTATCGACAAGACGGAGTACGACCCCATCGAAGCTGGAGAATGTCTGATGTCGTAGAGGAGCTATTTGGTGACAGCATTCTGGCTCTGGAATACCCAGAGGTCACAACAAACGAGACTCCTTTTTGTGGAACAATATTGAAGACAAGATGTACAGGGATAATCCCAAAACCATTGCTGAGCTGAAAACAGCCATTCAGGAGGTCATCGACAGCATCGACGTTCCGACACTTCAGCGGGTAATGCAAAATTTCGCTATTCGTCTGCGCCGCATCATCACCAATGACGGCAGGCATATCGAACGAGTCATAACCTGAATACGAATATCGGTAGTGACGTTTACATTTTCAATAAAGTGTGTGCCCGCCGTAGTTTGTAACCAATTTACGTTTTTTTTATATAGCTCAGTAATTGTCGCCCTGTACATGCCTACCTTCACCATAGACGATGAACATCTACGATAAGATAAAATAAATTATTGAGGTAATTAAGCTAAATAAAAATTTAAAATGTTACGTTAGACTAGAATTCGGTATCAAGGATAGGAAGAGAAAATCATAGGAAAACATGGGCTCAGGGAAGGAATGAAAGATGAGGCCATTTGGTAGAATTTTCCATGGAGCATAATTTAATCATCGCGAACACCTTGCTTAAGAATCATGGAAGAAGGTTGCGTATCTGCAACAGTTTTTTGAAACCAGATTTAAAATTGTAAGACATTTCCAGGTGCGGATGTGAGTGATGATAATATACTGGTTATGAACTGTAGTTTTCAACTGGAGAGATAACAAAAGGTAGAAAATTAAGGAGATGAAGCCAGAATCAGTTAAGACACTAAGTTTTTAGATCATTTTAAACCGACTGTTAGGTAACGACTGACAGAAACAGAGGAATGACTACTGCAAGACGAATGGTTACCTTTGAGAGAACAAGAAGTGAAGGCAGCAGAAGATGTAAATAGTAAAAAGGTACAGTAGAAATCCTTAGATAACACACAATATATTGGATTTAACTGACAACAGAAGAAACAATGAAAATGCAGCAAAACAAGTAGGCCATAGCGACTCAGATATCTAAAAAATGACATTTCCACAAAGTCCAAAATCAAAATTAAGATTTTTCACTTTGAAAAGATAGATGACGAAATTAAATTTTTAAAAAAAGAGCAAAGGGAAGCAACTGTACAATATTAAGAGCTAAGACGGGAAGCCAGAACTAACCAGAAAGGAGAAGGCTGTAATTTCGAAAGAATAACATACAAAATAACATGAGCACCATGTTAGATTCCTGTGAAATGAGAGAACACGTATAGAAATACTGATTCTACCACCTGGCTTAGTAAGTCTGAAGAAATGCAAACTTGCGTTCGTAGCATTTGTAAATTTTGACAATGTTGACTGAAATACACTCTTCAAAGCTCTGGAGGTACCGGGGATAAAATAAAAGGACACAAGATTATGTACAACTTGTACAGAAACAAAACTGTAGAGGATTTGAAAGGAAAGTATTAGTTGAGAAGGTCCAAGCAAGCAGATATAAAATGCAGACGCAATAGAAAGAAAAAGTGAATTTGTTGACATAGAATATAAATTTAAGTGGTAGGAAATATTTCATGAAGGTATTTGTGTGGAGAGCAAAGCCCTGTGCTGAAGTGAAACGTGAACGATTAACATTTCAGCCTTGAAGATAATGGATGCTTTCTAAATGTGGTGCTAAAATATATGTAGATCTTGCAACTAATGAAGAGCCACAGAACCAAACTGAACAGAAAAGAGAAATAATGGCACAACGTGTCTAAAACAGGGAATTACTTGACAGGACACATTCTGAGGTATCAAGGAATCGTAATTTGGTAATGGAGGCAAAACTGTGGAGACAGAGAGAGAGAGAGAGAGAGAGAGAGAGAGAGAGAGAGAGAGAGAGAGAGAGAGAGAGAGAGACCAAGGCTTTAGCGATAAATAGATCCGAATGCTCGTAGGATGCAGCAATTACGTAGACATGACGAGGCTTACACTGGTTAGACTAGTATGGAGCGCTGTGTCAACACAGACCACAGCAAACATGGTGACGTGAATTGTATTTTTTGTTAATGCAACACAGGAGCAACTATCATCATATTTGATTAGCTAGGTCAGTTGCGTATTTATTTCCAAAGTATTTGTCACATTGCCTCTAGCATATATCACTTGGGAGGTATTTTTGAACACATCTGTATTACTAACGGCAAACACCTTTATATTATTTTCTTATGGCAAATCATAAGGCTAAATTACTCTTTTGGCCATTTTGCCATTTGTGGAATTTTGCATAAGACATGAATTCGTGCATGAACCAACAATCAACGACTGTTTACGTATTTTCCATGACTTTCGAATGCACTGACAGTTCTAAAATTTTGTACAAGTCATCGATTGCAAATATATCGTGATGCAGTTCTGCATACGCTGCCGTACTTTTTTGTGCAGGGAGGGCTTTTCTGCTGTGTTCAGATATAATGTGACAATTCTCAGGCTTACTAAAAGGTCCACTGACGTCGTATAAAACTATTATCAATTATCGTTTGTGTCTGGGAAGCAAGTTAACCAAAAAAAAAAATTACAACATTTTGGCAACGAAATATTGAATCGACCATTGGATCATAACAGCTAAACTGATAAGTATGAAGTTAATTATTACGACTGGACCCTCCTAACTACCTGCAAGACTGGGCTCAGTGAGACTGCTCGTCTAGTATGATACACGGGCCTCGCAACAACGCAGAGGTCACAGCAAGTGGATTTAAAGTCCCCCAGACGACAAGGTCATCAAAGGAGGAGTGCAAGCTCTGATCATATAAGAGCGGAGGAGGAAATGCGTCGTATCTTTTGAAAGAAACCATTCTATCAATCGTCTTAAGTGTGTTAGAAAAAAACCATGCAGAATCAACATCTGGATCGTTGCGCGAAGATTTCAGCGGAGGTCCAAGGCTCTGCCTTGTTAAGCTGGGCCGGCCGAGGTGGCCGTGCTGTTCTAGGCGCTGAAGTCTGAAACTGCGAGACCGCTACGGTCGCAGGTTCGAATCCTGCCTCGGGCATCGATGTGTGTGATATCCTTAGGTTAGTTAGGTTTGAGTAGTTCTATGTTCTAGGGGACTAATGTCCTCAGAAGTTGAGTCCCATAATGCTCAGAGCCATTTGAGCCATTTCTTTCGTTCAGCTGGCTCTGAATATTGCGATGAGAAGCTCTTTTACTCTCGCTGATTTCACTCACACGGTTTGCTCGGGATGTGCTCCAACTTGACCGCTCGCTAGCTGAGCGTAAAAGAAAGACCCAGTGCGACTGAAGTAAACTTACCCGTAATTACAGCAATTCCTCAGAATGGCGTTAGTGATTTGTGGTCTTGCACTGTCGTTGATCACATAAAGGTAGGTATTTTCGTTAACTGTTAGCTACACTGTTCAAAAGCATTAGGGGAACACATGCGTCAAAGTCCGGTACATTCATTTAATTTGATGTAGGTGGTACCTGTTGTTTTATTACAAGACTTGAGATCTTCGCTTCCAATGAAGGCAAAAATTAAAATCATTCGCCACTATTGACTGTGTCGTGCATTGTAGTCAAGTGATCCCTCAAGTACCGGTGTCCCAGCGTTTTCTAGTGACGTACGAAGATGCCAACTGTCATTTGTGGAGGTGTATTCAACCAAGCGCATGCAAGTTGCAAGAGCGGTCTGTTTGATCAAAAAAGAATGGACTTTCGGTCGTGTTGCTGCAGATGCCAACGCCTCTCCATGAGTCATCCACTGGCTGTGGACACAATAAACGGAGACAGGCCAGTATAGAAGGTGGGTTGAACAAGGTCGTCGACGCATTACAACCCCACTCGAAGACAGACATCTAGCCATCTCTGCGTTGCAGCGTCGTACGGATACCGCCAAAACATTGGAAGACGCCCAAAGTCATGTTCATCTAATGCGTTTGAGCAGTGTGTCTGAAACAGGGTTGTAGTAAATTGTTCATACAACCACCGGATGTTATGATTTGGTCGGAAAGGGATGGTCCAGGAACTCGTGCTGCACAAATTGCAAACATCAGTGTTGTTTCCTCTTCGTACATCATGATTAACTACTGAGGATTTTCAGACTGCCAAAGTACAGAGATGATTCCGCGAGTTCACGTACTGCGATAACTGTAGTCGTACTGAACCACAAAAAAAGAGCATTTCAAGATTAATCTCTCTGTCATGGACAGACTGTGGTATCCACCTGCAGAACTGACGTCGAGCGAAAGTTACATGAATTGATAAATCGATGCACCGCCGTAAAGGTTTCAGGGTTACTTGGCAAACGCGCTACATACACATCAGTCTACTGCTAAAGGAGACATTTCTGAGGTCACTCCCAACTGGTCCATTTTATTCTCGGCTGAAGCCGGTACACCTGCCACAGTCCAAGCAACGGGGCCGGAGAGTCACGTGGTGATCACAGCCCGCCTATAGGAGTTTTTGTCCCCGCTAAAAGGCGGAGACAAAAAATGGTTGAAATGCGTTGAGCACTATGGGAATTGACATATGAGGTCATCAGTCGCCTAGAACTTAGAACTACTTAAACCTAACTAACCTAAGGACATCACACACATCCATGCCCGAGGCAGGATTTGAACCTGCGACCGTAGCGGTCGCGCGGTTCCAGACTGAAGCGCCTAGAGCCGCTCGGCCACACTGGCCGGCCAGGCGGAGACAGCGCTTGAGTCTGTGTTAAATGCTCTGTTTGTGGTCGAAAACAAGAAGTTACGTACATGGGACCAAGAAGGTCTACGCGCCAGTTACTAAATCATCGAACAGCTGGTCTTTCCTTACATAACTAAACTTATTCACGATACGATAGGCTTCGACTTCTTTTGCAGTTTTGCAACTCTTACGAGGAGAACACGGCAAGTACCATAACCCGATTTCTCAGAAACTTTGCTCAGTGCAAGAGCAGTCAAAGTAAGCGAACACGTATCTCGGCCTACACATATATACAGGGCAATTTCTAGATACTCCGAAGATTATGAGGAAACTTTTCGACGCAGTGTAGCTGCCTCTTACTACGTGTGATAATGTCTGCCGGAATGACGGTGCAGTTGCTACCGTTGTGGCCTGTCACTTTCGCGCCCAGTCATTTATCTATCTAAGTCCTAGAAGGATACTACTAGAAGGTTTCTTATGAACTTACGGGATCCAAGGACGTTACATTAGTTGCAAAATTTTCAGTTGTGTTTCACAGTAAGTGTCATACTTTTCTCATTTTTTTAGTTTATTCTCCAGACATATCATTAGGCGAGGAATAAGGACAAATGATCAAATGTAGTATGGATTGTGTAGGAGCGTCGCTGCTCAAGTCCACTGCTCGTGGTCTAGTGGTTAGCGTTGCTACCTCTGGTGTCCTGTGTTCGATTCCCGGCCAGGTTGGGGATTTTCTCTGCCCGGGGACTGGGTGTTGCCGGCCGGTGTGGCCGTGCGGTTCTAGGCGCTTCAGTCTGGAACCGCACGACCGCTACGGTCGCAGGTTCGAATCCTGCCTCGGGCATGGATGTGTGTGATGTCCTTAGGTTAGTTAGGTTTAAGTAGTTCTAAGTTCTAGGGGGACTGTTGACCTCAGAAGTCCCATAGCGCTCAGAGCCATTTTTTGGTTAGATTCATGTGTGCATTTCTTATGCTCTTCACACGTACTCCAACATAACAGTTACCGTAAAACTGATCAGTGAAATACATAACTAATTAATGTTAATAGCTGATAAGAGATGGAGCACAGTGTTCTAATAATACTTCATTGTTTCAGTAGCTAACACAGAGTTGTTAAAATACGTGATATTAACATTACAAATACTGAGGATCAAATATCAGACGTTTTCATTTATAAATAAATGCATACCGCATAAAAGTTAATATTGTACCACTATAATAAACTGTGTTTAGGTACTACAATTAGCAGCACTACAGGTTTTTAAGAGTGTCACAGCCACTTTTTGTTAGGGGACGATCTGTTTTCTTAATGTTGTCGACTACGTAGTCAGGTAGGGATTAATAATGAATGCTAATCTTCAGACCTGTTTATGGTGAAATAAGAAAACATGAATAAAGAGAAATGTGAAAGAATATATCGTGAAGAGAATAAAAAATTGGCATGTCTTGACCCACCTTAGTCATTCTTTCTTGTAGGTTCACGGTACAGTTAGTCAAATGCACCGCGCTTTTCACTGGGTCCGGCTCCATATCTCAGTGGTGGTTCGTCGTTGGCTACCGCTAGCCTCTGCCGCTTCCAGGTGGGAACGCCAATTCCGCGAGCCACCGCGGGAAACGCTCGCGCTGGTGCGCTGTAGTGGGGATCGGCCTTTAAACCTTAAATGAGCGCGCCGCTCTACCGGTGTGGAGCCACACCAACTGCTACCGCTTTCACCACGGTTATGCTGTCTAAGGGGACTAGTTGGTACCCGTGCAAGCACGCTACTGGGTGGCGCCGCAGTTTACTAAAGTGCGGAGAGACGCCTTCTGGGCCTCATTCGATCGCAGTCGGTTGCAGATGTCACACTGTCTCTTTGCGGACAGCAGAAATGCGAAAGTTGCAGCACTTGCGGTGTTTTCCATCCATGGGACAAGTTTCGAGTGAAGATTTGCTGGTATCGTACAGTATGATTCGTGGTAGGAAGCTAGCAATAAATAAATTGGTTGCTACCGTGCAAATCGCGCCTACTGTACCACACACGTTCAGTGTCACGACTACACCGGTGAACTTTCTGCAAGCCGCTCAAGGCATTGTAATCGTTTCAGAACTCATGGTTTGCAAGTACCCTTTTTCATGATTCCTCTTTCATAATCTGTTCCTGCTCTCTCTCTCTCTCTCTCTCTCTCTCTCTCTCTCTCTCTCTCTCTCTCTCTCTCTCGGGACTGGGGTAAATTATTATTCGTTTAGTGTGAATCTGATAATTGTTTGTCTAATTGTATATCCTGCGGTAGGATGGTAGCTCGAAAAGGCACTTAAAATTGTGAGTGAGCTGGAAATGCTTCAAATGACTCTGAGCACTATGGGACTTAACATCTGACGTCATCAGTCCCCTAGAACTTAGAACTACTTAAACCTAACTAACCTAAGGACGTCACACACATCAATGCCCGAGGCAGGATTCGAACCTGCGACCGTAGCAGTCGCGCGGTTCCAGACTGTATCGCCTAGAACCGCTCTGCCACTCCGGCCGGCGACCTAGAAATAACGTGTAACATAGCTACCCATCATTGGTGTTATTTTTTGAATTTCAGTATATTCAAGTTAATTTTGTTTTCTGCCACTGACTGTAACTTTCCCACTATCTTTGTAGCATTAATTACCTCATTAACTCCACGAGAATCACTTGCAGTACCTGATGAACACAGGCACTCAATGTTCTCCGTACGCCGTGAGGCTGTGTTGTTAATGGGACAACGTGTCTAAATAAGATTTACAGCAATTCATTGATATCCTGAGGCCAATTTCCTCGGCATATGGAAGCGTAAACCAGTGACCCCATTCTCATCCCCTGCACGTTTTTCACTATCTCGAGCATATCTGCTACACACAAAAAGACGTAGTTCTACTTTTCAAGCGCGTTAGTTTCATCAGCTAGTCATTTTGGCCTGTGAGATGAAGAGTATTTGTCTGTTAAGGTATTGTCGGAAACCTTACACTCGTATGTGTTCGTACATGAAGGAAACTTGAAATATTCTGTTCATAAAGAACATAAGTGGCAATGAAATTCTGTTCACACATTTTTAGCAGTCCTGTATCCAAGGCGGCTGTTTGTGAGTTCGCCAGTAATCTTACAGTTCCCTGGCTGCGTTACGTGCGCTGCGCAGGTTAAGTCACGTGACGGGGCTGCCAGCTCTAGGTATCGCGACCTGCCTGGTTTCTGTCGGGTTTGTCTCCCTAATGGAGGCTGGCTTCACCGTGCCTCTAGAGCCCTCCCTGCTCTATGTTGTGTCCTCAGTCGAGACCACTCCGGCTAGGGACCCTACCTTTAGCTACGCTACCGCCGGCGCATCTCTCGACTTCATCGTAGCAGGGAAACCCTACCTCCTGTCACTGAAGGTGCCTCCGATAAGGCGGTGTTCTACTTTCAAGAAGTAATTATTAACCAAGGCGTTAGACCCTTTTTAATATCTACATTCACTTCATTAATCGCAAATGAAAATATAAATTAAGCAAAGGAATTAAGATAACGAATGAAGAATTATCTGAATGCACTTCTGCTTGTTGATGACATCGTTATTAATCAAAAGAATTTAGATGCCAAAATGGTTCAAATGGCTCTGAGCACTATGGGACTTAAGATCTATGGTCATCAGTCCCCTAGAACTAAGAACTGCTTAAACCTAACTAAACTAAGGACAACACACAACACCCAGCCGTCACAAGGCAGAGAAAATTCCTGACCCCGCCGGGAATCGAACCTGGGAATCCGGGCGCGGGAAGCGAGAACTCTAATTTAGATGCCCTCCAAAACTCACTATACCAGCTAAACGAAATCTGCAAGAAGTACAGCTTTAATATTTCTAGTAACAAAACAAGAATAATGGCAATGCGAGGAAAATATCCAGTCAGATCAAAAATTGTTTTGGATAATTCAGTTTTAGAAAAGAGTTTCAAATCTCTTACTTAGGATGTGCTATAAGTTTTGATTTGGACCCCGATGTTGAAAATAAAATACTTCCCAAGTTGTCTGTGGTACCATTAGCAGAACAATGGGCCGTGAAGTACAAAAAAGAAACAGTCGTGAAAATCTGTAAAGTAACCGCGGTTCCTGAGTTATCCTACGGAATCGATAGGTGAGTTACCACAAAAACAAGAAAACAACATTCAGACTGCTGAGGTGACGTTCCTAAGGGCTGCACAAGAAAAGACATGATTAGAAACGAAGAGGTTGGAACAGAATTAAATATTTTAAGCATGAATGAAAAAATTCAAAAATATCATGAAGATTGGAAAACCACCTCATGAGAATTTCGGGTATTCCTCAGAATATCCTGAACTAAATGCCGAACGGAAAAAGAGATTTTGGAAGACCTAGAAAAAGATGGGAATGATTTTATTTGTGAGTTAGAATAGGCAACAGCCTAATCCTTCTAAGGGTGGTGGTGGTGGTGGTGGGGGTGGTATTTTTAGCAATGGTATTTTCTTGTAGATAAATTCGGTATAAATAACTGTTTAAGAACGTATTAGCTACCGTTATATTAATTCAGTAGGTAATATTCGAATTTATATTACAAATTTAGTTCGTAAAAACAGTTAATATTAGCATTTTTTCGATTTCCACGTTGCTGGTGCTGTGATTTATCTAGTGAAATAAGAATGAACAGTTTTCCCCGGTTTTTGCCCGGCAGCAGAACGGTCCTACAGTCTTTATCGAATGCACATTCTCTAAATTTACTCGACAGGGTTTCGTAAGAGCTAGGTCGCCTTTCTTCTAAGCATTCGCATTCAAGTTCCTGAAGTACATCAGATACACTTCCGTATGAGCTAAGGCGTCCTGTTAAGATATCAGCAGAGCGTCATGGATTCCTTTGATGTCAGGTATCATGTCTGCTTGGGAAGGATCCCAAATGGTGCAACAATACTCGAGAATTTCTGGATAGCGAATTGCAAATGCTTTCCCTTACAGATGCTCTGCACGTTCCCAGAAACCCTTTCAACAAAGGTAAGTCTTGCAACTGCCTTCCTTAATAGTAATTTCATGCGATCGTCCCATTTAATATCGCTTCTTAGTATTACACAGAAATACTTACGCGACGTGACGTGCTCCAGATGTTCACTAACCTTGTAATCAGATATTATGGGGTTCTTCAATCGTGTTATGAGCATCATATTTCTATTATCCAAAATTTCCAAAAGAAAACATGAACGAGTGTATTATAGATGCACAGATGACGCAGTCTACGTAACTTCATATTGTAAGTCAAGAGATGCAGACATCTCAGGAGGAAATTGCCAAGAAGTTAATGACTAATGTTCCTAACGATCTGAGTGTGGACTGTTACGAATGTGTTCGTCGTGCTGCAACTGATCATTCAATTTTAGTGCAGGAACCTCTTTGTTAGCCACTTACTTAAGAGGCATTGAAGATAATACAAATTGGAATGTCGGACGTTGAACGATGTACGGCCTTGTGCGCCCCCCCCCCTCCCCCCTTTCATTTGCTGGCGGTCCGTCCCTCACTGTTCGCTTTTTTTTTTATTTTAGAAAAAAGAAGAAACCGGGCCATTGTAAAACTTAATATATTTGTTCCCCGTCTAACTAGCGTTGGGTTATGGAGACTAAATTCGGAATAATAAATTGTCTCACGCCACGTTATTTTCGAACTTGGGATCCTTAAGTAGTTTAAGTGAGAGATTTGCTGACTGCGGTATTACAAGTTTACCAGCCCATGGCGCATGTTGAGGATTGAGGTAAGACGCGGTATCAGGGAAATTTGCAAATATGAATTGAAATTACGACCATCTAGTTATGAAAAGAAGGCGCAAAATCATACTAAAAAAGAGCATCATAGCACGAGTTTCATACTTCACACCATGCAAAAAGATTATGAACACACACATCCATGAATTAGAGTTGCACACGTAATCACCAGACACACGAACAGGCAAAAAAGTGGAAAATAAGGGATGAAATAATTAAAAACTGACTAACAAAGTACGGGTGTGAAGTACGTAGAAATTAAAAACTATGCTTAACTGAAATAAGATATTCCCCCCTCATAAATGCAAAAAAAAAATCTAAAAGGATGCAGCTTGCCAATGTATCATGTCCCACCGGAACAAATACTGCTACTGAAACGTGTTGTCTGGATAATGAAGCAAACCGCTGACTTATTAATGCTCTGATACTCGCCCGTCTAATACCTTGTAGTAGACGTCGACGAATTATCGTGGTTTACTAACAATTTCCAAGCAGTTTTCTTAAATTACTTAGTAGTATTTCGATAGCGACTTCTTTCTGCGTACTTGCGAAACCAGTAAGTCGTCCCTCTCTAATTGTAAGTTTTCACTCATTACCAGGATAAACCGCAAATGAAATTGTTGAAATAATACGATTAATATCAGTGGTGACGGAGCAAAGCTTCTGCGTACCATGCCTTGTTTACCGATGGTCTGGAGTCCTCAATGAATATGTCTGCATGATTTGTAGATTTGAAAACTTTTGGATTTAACGTTTTATTTAAGTCTTAACCGTATACAAGGAAACTTAGGGGTGAACACTAGAATGTTGTACGAAGCATACTGGGAATAAAGGAAGTACGGCGCAGCTGTACATCTTTTACTGGATGACCTGCTAGCAAGCAAGTCCTTGCGACAGGCGCTCGGCGGTTGTGCCTAGTCACAAACACAGCGAGCTGTTCATTAAAAAGATGCGGCTCGGAAAGAAAATGAGTGGCAGCCCGCGGAAGGGGCGCGGGGATTGGTCGGCTTTCTCGCCCTGTTCCGTTGTTCTTTTCTTCACCCCATGCACCCGAGATGAGAATTTCGGCAGGAGGCAGCGGCATTTGTACTGCGCAACGAGCCGCGTCCGTTCATCTTCATTTGCGCATGCGCTTGAACAAGTTGGAGTAAGCCGTGCAAAGCTGTCGGCACGGAAATAATGGAGCAGGCATCCCTTTAAAGCGCTATCCGCCGATTCCTTTATTCAAAGAGTGGCACTCTCCTCCGCAATTTTAAAGACAAAATAAAACTTTCGGATATTTACTGCAGTGCCTCTAAATCGACAATAACTTCGGTATTTTCCGACTGTGCTGCCGTTTCGTCGTAATGTGTGGAAAAACTTTCTTAAAATACAGTTATCCTTTTAGGTGGTTTGCGACGCGAATAAATTAAATCAGCACAGCTTACTTTGGTAACTTGGCATAGCACATTACATGCTACAGTGTCTTATTGTTGTCTCACAACGGTCATCAGCTTGGTTATCTTTAAAACCTTATCCTAGATTTTTGAGCGGTAGTATCAGATTTAGAATTCTGTCTCATACAAAGAATAAAATGAAGTATGTTTCAAAACAGAAGTAAGAAGATGACGACCGGCTGTCACCCTCCTGCGCTATTTTGGAGGCCGTTATTCCTCTTGACTATTATTACATGTGTAATTAAACAATCATTAACTTGACGCAGAGGATGAAAGGGACGATTACGGTAAAGAAAAGCACCCATTGATACCGGGAAAGAAATCAAGTGGTATCTGCTCAGTGAGCGATCAACAACAAAATCGCACTGTTCTGTCCTTCACATTATCCTAATGGAGAGGACTGAGCGCTGCCCGGCTGAAACCTCTGACCTTCGCAAGTGTTAGGTGTGTTGTAAGAGTGAACGCCTTGAGTGAGGGTGCGCTGGTCTACGTGTATGTTGCTGGGGACGAACATGAAATGAAATGATGTGAAAGGAAATGCAGAGAGGCTGAAAAGCCCGTATCTCGTGGTCGTGCGGTAGCGTTCTCGCTTCCCACGCCCGGGTTCCCTGGTTCGATTCCCGGCAGGGTCAGGGATTTTCTCTGCCTCGTGATGGCTGGGTGTTGTGTGATGTCCTTAGGTTAGTTAGGCTTAAGGCTTAAGTAGTTCTAAGTTCTAGGGGACTGATGACCATAGATGTTAAGTCCCATAGTGCTCACAGCCATTTGAGGCTGAAAAGCGATGACAGCGAGCACTGTTCACTCACCGTCTGTTGATCATAATTGTCATGTCTCCTTCCATTATTGGTGAAGCTCTGGTGAAGAACATTTCTTCCACCACGAGAATTCCATCGGCAACATTTGGAGCGTGCCTTCGGACGCGGAGACAAGTAATGTCCCACAAGTAAAGCCACCTATTTTACTGGTAGAAAGACGTACGCGTGCGGAATTAGGCTTAAGTAGTTCTAAGTTCTAGGGGACTGATGACCATAGATTTTAAGTCCCATAGTGCTCACAGCCATTTGAGGCTGAAAAGCGATGACAGCGAGCACTGTTCACTCACCGTCTGTTGATCATAATTGTCATGTCTCCTTCCATTATTGGTGAAGCTCTGGTGAAGAACATTTCTTCCACCACGAGAATTCCATCGGCAACATTTGGAGCGTGCCTTCGGACGCGGAGACAAGTAATGTCCCACAAGTAAAGCCACCTATTTTACTGGTAGAAAGACGTACGCGTGCGGAATTAGATTTAATGTGTGCCAACAAATCTTTTAGCACCAATGTTATGAAACTGGATAGTTTTGTACATGCGTAAGACCATCTTGCAGTCCAAACGCCCATGCTAAGATACGCAGGGATACTTACTCGCAACAAAACTAAAAAGGAAAGTCGGCGCGGGACCAAGAAAACGTTAACCGCGTATTGCATGTTGTTGCTATTTGACAACAAAGCGTAAGTTTTACGTATGTTCAGGAAACCACTTCCATATGCATGAAGTTGGCCCCTGGCAACACGCAGAATCTGCCTGTATCCCGCTGCACCGTGTTTAGCATCATTACGTCGGCAGGAACAGTTGAAAAACAATATCTAAGATAAAGGTCAAGTGTACGTAATCACACGCGAAAGTGGTTATAGGGGTGAATTATTTCTGCTACTTAGATCACATCAAATACCTTTACGGGGAGGAGATGGTTCAGGATATCCACGTACTGGATAAATTACGTGAGAAGAGAGCCAGGTTGCTGTGTTCACTAAATTTTTTATTGAAATGTAGAAACAATAACTTGATTCCAACTTTCGCCAGAGTTGTTCATTTTATTAATAGTGTGGCCGCCAACAATATAAAACGCAAGGCGAGTCTGGCTTTATTAAGAGAACGAATCCGTTATACGCGTCGTGAGTTAGACACTGTTGCCAGGAATTTATATTATTTACATCTGAAGATTGCAGCAAGATGTTCTTCTCTTAGCTGGGACTGGATTGACGGTGTATCCTGGGCCAAGGCAGACTGGGCTCACAGGAACAGTACGAACAGGCAAAGTGCGAAGTTTAGCCAACTCGTAACAAGAAAGCCGCAAGAAGCTATCTCTGGACGATCCGTGGTGAACCTTACGGAGAAATCATTTGACGATGCGACGATGTCAGTGCTTGCGAAAGGTTTAAACTTCGCCCCTACTCCTGTTTCACTGCCTTTAACGGATTTCATCAGTTCCATTGAGGAAGCCATTAGACGTCTCCCTGCGGATAATGCAGACGAAATTCGACGTGAATCTTGCCGAACGTTGCTGAAATGTGCGCCACAACGGAGTAACATCTCGCCAGCTGAAAGAGCTGCTCTCCGCAGCCTCAGAGAAGATACTAGCACAGTCGTACTGCCTGCGGATAAGGGTAACGCCACAGTTCTTCTGACAAGGGAAGCCTACAACGAGAAGATATATTGTCAGCTAAATGATTCCACGTACCGCAGAATTGAAAAGGACCCAACAAGACGAATATCAAGGAAAACTGCTACCCTTTTGAACGACTGTTCTCTACCTGAACAAATTATCAAGAGATTGAGACCACACAATGCAGTACCACCAAGACTCTACGGTCTTCCCAAGATACACAAGGATGGTGCCCCACTACGATTAATAGTGAGTAATATTGGTGCTGCCACCTATTCTACAGCAAAATATCTGGCCTCACTACTAAAGCCGTATGTGGGTAAGTGTCGCCACCATATACGTAATTCCGAGGATTTTGTCAGTCGCTTGAAGGAAGTTAAGCTTAGCAGCTCGGATTTATTAGTCAGCTTTGATGTGGTCTCACTGTTTACCAAAGTGCCTTTAATGGAATCGTTACATCTTATTGGTAACTTATTCAGTGCAGAAATGACGGCCTTGTTTGAACATATACTCTCCTCAACGTACTTTCTATTCAATGACGAATTCTTTGAACAAACAGACGGCGTCGCCATGGGGAGCCCTTTGTCCCCTGTGGTAGCTAATCTCTTTATGGAGGACTTTGAGGAGAAAGCACTTGAGTCTGCTGTCTTAAAGCCTACGGTCTTCTGGCGGTACGTAGATGATACTTTTGTTGTATGGCCTCATGGCAGACAGGAACTGGAGAAATTCCTTCATCATTTAAACTCTTTACATGAGAACATCAAATTCACGATGGAGATTGAAAAAGATGGCACTTTACCATTTCTAGACGTGCTAGTATGCCGTAAAAATGATGGGTCATTAGGACATTCTGTGTACAGGAAACCGACTCACACAGATCTGTATCTCCAGGCGTCAAGCTGCCACCACCCAGCACAAACAGCCGGTGTTCTCAGTACCTTAATACATCGAGCGCATGTAATATCGGACGATGAAAACCTCCACGCAGAATTAGAACACTTGGAGAAGATTTTTAAAGAGAATGGCTACACTTCACGCCAAATAAGAAAGGCCATGCGCAACTGTCATAACAAGAAGCAGCGCACTGAGGACGCTGATGACGACTTTAAATCAACTGCGTTTCTTCCATACGCCGGGAATGTGTCGTCGAAAATAGGCCGACTACTGAAGAAGAATAAAATCAAGGTTATCTTCCGTCCACCAGCAAAGAACCGGGCCCTGGTTGGATCCGTTAAAGACGATTTACAACTGAAGAAAGCAGGCGTCTACAAAATTCCCTGTGAATGTGGCTCTGCATATATTGGCCAGACGACAAGAACTGTCCATGAACGATGTACAGAACATGAAAGATACACCCGTCTGCGGCAACCGTCAAAATCGGCAGTAGCAGAGCACTGTATTTCATTGGGACATTCAATGGAATACAATGGAACAAAAATTTTAGCTCCGGTTTCCGGATTTTGGGATTCCGTAATCAAGGAATCAGTGGAAATACGTCTTGCCGATAATCTTATAAATCGTGACAACGGCTTTCAACTGGATAAAACTTGGAATCCTGTTATTAAAATTATACATTCACAGCGGAATAGACAGCGTCATTCGATACTCAATGACTAGATGATCTTTTACTTTCACCACCGAGGGCAGCACGTACAACTCGGCTATGCCGCGCATGTCAACACGTGCGCGAGAATCGGTATAAATACCGCGACTGCACCTGGGCTCTTCAGTAGTTGTGTACTCACCTGATGATGGCCGGACGTCTCTGGGCCGAAATATCGTGGCAGAATGTCGACGGGATCCGGCTGCATACCCGGAAATTATTAGTAGAAACACATCTAGTTAGATTTTTAAGGTATGTCAAATGATGCTTAATGTTACCGCAGATTAAGTTTCCATATCTCTGTAACTGAAAGATTAATTAGCATCATCGGTTTGTTGGCACATGACAACTAATCTAAAATACTGAATAAATAAAAATTAAATCAGAGTTTCTATGCTCAGTGTGTTCCGCGGTATTTTTGTGTCAGACCATACCACCCAACTTTCTTTAACTGGAAGTGGTTTCCTAAATAAAGTAATGCAATAGAGGGTTAAATAATCTTACGTTGTCACTGTGTGTTCCTGTCTTTTTCGTTAAAGTCATTGTAGCTGCTATTGCATTAAATTATGATGAGCTCTGACTGGCAACGAGCACGAGTAACTCCATACTGACCTGATTATGGGAAAGAAAGCTGCATCACTCACACAACACGGCTGAAAATATGCTTTGATGACAGAGCTTTTTGGCTGGATTTGCATGTTGTTTTTATGCTGAATTTTACATTTTTATCTTGTGAACCTTTTTGTATAATGATAGTTACAAGCGAGTTATTTGCATTATTCCATTTCTATTAAGCCTGAGATATACATGATTAAATTAAAATGAACAGCCTTATCTTAATTTATAAATTAATTAGCTTGAAAAATTCTGTAGTGACATATCATTACCGATACAGAAACTGAAGTAACGATTACTATTCGAAGAAACAAGATTAAAGGACAAGGAAAAGTTAATTTGCGACCTGGACGTTTCTTTGTAAGGACACCCTTGAATGAGATTGGGAAATGGTTTCGCAGATCAGTCCTAGGGAGCATCATGTTGGAAAAAATCTTAAAATAAATAGCGAGTGTTGTCCAGTAGACAGTGCAGTACCCGCAACGGCATAGGAAGCCGCAAAACAGGCTCAGTGCAGCATTTAACTGTCACAACCGTGCTGACTGTGTAGTGATTGGGAACACTTACTATATCTATCACTATCCTAATATCACTCCTAGAGATAATGTCGATCTAGTCAATGGATTTGGTTTGGATGGAAACAGTTTATCTTTCAGTCCATGATGCATTTTGCATATTAAGTAAACGACTGAGAATTAATTAACTAAGCAGCAGAGTCGCGAATTGTTTTCTTCTTTACAAATAAAACATATACCATCATCAGCGACTCCGGAATTCAATTTCACGATCATGATTATTATAATAAATTTACCAAGTGTATTGCAATCTGTTGTGTAGTTCACTCAATTGAAGTGTCAGAGACTGATCCCTTCATATAAACTCCCAACCAGTCTCGAGTACATGGCGGAGGATACTACTCCTGGAAGAACTGTATCACAATACCAGCATCACTGTTAGGTACCGTAATTTCATTTAGTCTCTCACGTTTCAATTTTTACACTGTCATCACCTGTTTACAGAGACTTTATTAGGACACTGGCAGCCTTTAGTCGGCTCTTTATTTCGTACTCAGTACATTATTCCAAGGTATCAACTGCAGAGAAAACGTATTGTCTACTCTATGTGGTGGCCAGAGTGAAAGAAACTGAGGAACGGTAGCAACGAGTACAGTCTTCTTCGTTGTCGTTGAGGAGGATGAGTTAGCCGCTAAGAGCATTCCTGTTGGCAATGAAATGAAATGTGATACAGAGTCATCGTTAGCAAGACCAGTGCTTCCACTTCCATTTGTCGTAACACAGCATGTGCTTGTGTTCCAGCATGGACGGGTCTGACCTGTGCTTCGAGGTCGTCCGTCGAGCCATGGCGGGTTTCGTCTACAGCGAGGCGGTCGCCAGGTAAGAATTGGTAACTTTGAAAGCTAACCGTACTCTTTAAGAGCGGACGTCCATAAACTTTACTGCTAAGTGAACAATTTTATTTTGATCCATTTTCCAGCATATCTGCCATTTTAACACCATGCAATAAAAGTTAGTCGAAACATGTTAATACAGTACACTTCTTGTGAACACGTAACCGGTTTTGAGTGAATAAAGTCGTCATCAGACTTTTTTTTGCGATTGTTACTCCGCTCAGTATTGTGTCTAGTTACGTTCTCAGATGAGTCGCCGTGGAGGACTCGGGTACATGGCAGTACTAAAAAAAAAAGGTTTCGTGACTATACCATTTAGTCACCGATTTTAGCTGTTTCGCAGTAAAATACTCCAGTACAAGCAATCGCTCATTAGGTTTCTGCCAAATTCCAGTTAATTAATTTAAGGGTAACAATTATGAATTGAGAAAATGTCGTAGGAAATTAATAGTTACATTTCCCTGTAAACCAAAGGAAGTCTTGAAAGTCGTTGGTCTCAACCGGAGTACCCCAACACTCTGTTTCCTTCTAGGACAGCGTACTACTTGAAAATATGTGCGCTTAGTATCCGCTTTGTTTGTGCATCTAACTGAGCAAAATCTATGGCTTGAACGAGATATAATTGAGCGCATTTATGTCGTCCAATAAAGCGGATATATAAATTTTTAAACGTGTTTATATTGTCAAAAACACCTTTTCAGCTGCAAAAAGGTATGATTGTAACATATTACAGCGCCATCACCAATAACAACAGTAAGGGGAGGGGGGGGGGGGAGGGAGGTAGCGATATCTTACTAAAGGATGTTATTCGTCATGATGATGTTTATGGTGAGACCCGTAGCATTGTTATTTTAGAAAATAGTGGGAATCATTCATCTGGCGACCACCGATGACACCCATTTACTGCTAAGATATTCCCGACCTCCAGATATCAAATCCCTTCGTCAAATGTCACATGGGTCACTTGTGAAACTATAAGCGGTGTTAACATACTACATTACAAAGGCATTACTGTACAATATGGCTAGTATGAACAGTATCGGTGATCTACTTGGTCATCCGAAGTTACTTGTTTCATTATAATCGTCACAAATAACAGTTGACCTTTCGAGCGCCTAGTGATAAAATACCCACATAACACAAAAAAAGCAATTAGCAGACGACAACCCCACAAGCCGAACGTGTTAAACGTGTACAAACTGTGTCCTCCAGGTCTTGTGTTAAAGTTGATGAAATAGAAACCGGAAATAATATGCGAATGAAAATGTGATTTCCAATCAGTACGACGTACTACTAAGAAATTATTGCCCAAAACAGATTTGTGAAAAAAATTGATAAACTTGATTCGAAGCTCATTCTTTTCTGTTTAGACATACAGAAAACAGACGAAATCACACACAGGGTTGCAGCCAAAAAGCGCTGGACGTCTAAGTATTTCAGAGAAGATTTTATGATTTATAGAACTTCATTTAAATGTCTCACACATTAGAATCACAAGTCACTGGACACTTTTACGCACCATATAAATACCACCAACATTTTGTCAAATATATTGTTTAAGACAGTATCTATTAGCTTAGACGGAAGGGCGAATGTCTTAGTTGGTACCCAAATTAGGGAAATTGTGTAAGAGTACCTGAAAATAAAAACAAGCGCTAGCCTGTTACCAGGAATTGGAAACGAAGAGACCAGGTTCATACACAATTTATAAGAATAATGGCTGCCCGTCTCTGAGAATGCCAAGCATGTGGTGATAGAAAGATATTGGCAGTACGTGCTGGAACTGATATTTCCTAAAGACAAATATAAATAAATGTGAGTAGTCACATATTTGGATGCAGCGACTTAACGACATGTAAGTAAAAGCCAATTTAGAAATGAGAATAAGTTGTTCTGTGGCCGCCTTAATAAAATGCTAGTGTGTACTGCAATTCGGGTTGGATGAAACCTATCGGACCTTAATTGCGTTGTTATGTTTGAAATACAAATTCAAGTAAATTCAATCGATCAGTCCCAGTTTCAGCCATCGAAGAACGGAGGAGACTCCACAACTAGAGAATAAACGTAAATATGACGGATATTGAGGTTACGGCAAATTAACTACAGTATCCGCGGCGAATCTGTTCAAATAGTAAATAAGACGAACGTGTGTGTCCAAAAATAACTGAAAGCGCGGCGCCATTTTGAAAGCAGTCAGCAGGCACATTTATAAGCGAATGAATGACTAAGTTGACAGAAGGTCTAAAGGCACCAGGTAAGTGGTGCAACTAACAAGAGATCGCCCAGGGTAGATGGATGAAATATATCCTGCGATTCAATGTTTGGGCGGAAAAAATGCAGTCTGTGTAAAAGCTCAGATGTGTAGTAGTTTTATACACTGCCCGTGGTAGCTTATTCCAGAAATAATTGCGTCAGAGACCTCCGGAAGCAAGGTGGTGGTCCGTTTAATCTTTTCGATTGTCCACAGTGTGGAGGAAAAAATGCAGTTACTTGCGCTCTTCCTCAGCGCTGGCCTCTATTCGTTACTTCCCTTGTTCCGAAACTGTGCCTCGGTTTAAAGGCAGAAAAACAGAAAGGGGCACTTAATTTGCGAGCGTGCCTGATCATAATACGTGCTACAATTGAAGCGTGCTAGCGTACTGAAGGCATTAAGAGTCGTGTAGGAAAAGCTGGAAAAAAAGAGCTTCCAACGAATACAGGTGGAACAGAGACATACTGTAATTTTGGGTATTTATTGGGTCAGAAGAGGTGAGCGGAAAAAGGACAAAGGGGGAAAGATCAGTAAAGAGCGATACATAAAGACAGCTAACAGTTTATCTCGATTTAGATGTAGAGGTAATTCGCTGGCAAAAATGCTTTTTTTTTTTAGCAGTGAACAATACGTGGCCCTGTGCTCGTCTTTTAATCGCGTAAGTCATTATCTAGTACCACCGTTTTCAATATATTTTTTCCTATAATGGGTCCGCGAATGTGATCCAGATTTTGATTTCGAGCAACCGTGAAGACGGTATGACGAGTAATGCCGACTACAGCCGGCGCCGCCTGTTCGCAGCCACTACATGCGCCAGATCCTGGAGGCGCTGCGCTACTGCCACGAGAACGACATCATCCACAGGGACATAAAGCCGCACTGCGTCCTGCTCGCCACGAAGGAGAACTCTGCACCCGTGAAGCTGGGAGGCTTCGGCGTCGCCATCCAGCTGCAAGACGGCCAGATGATCAACGGCGGTGAGTACACAACACACACCATGCGCCTTGCTGATTATTGCAGTAATTCGCAGCGCACTTACAGGAATATACTGCTTCGTGCTCCAACGAACAACTGCACTGAAGACAGAGGCCATAAGACGAGCGCGCAGTTCAGTCACCTTGGTGTACTTACTAACTTGGTGTGGCACGTCATCGCGTTACTGTCACTGACCACTCAAATGATATTCGCGCACACTACGGGCAACCACAAGGTCACAGCTTATTTCATCGCGACCGCTTTACCTGGACCAGATCTACTAGATACTCAGTCATGGAATTCATGAAAACAACAATTTCCTCCCGGATGATTGTGTCAACCTTTACCACGAGTACAGCCGTGTGCAGTGCAGGTTTCAGCCCATCCAAGCTGCGTCTCGCACGCTGGCTCGCTTGTCCCGTCGTGCTGGAGAAATGAGTTGAGCCTGCCGCACCACAGACGTCGGTCTGCTATACGGGGTAATTACAAAGTCCGTGAAACGTTTCAAGAAATTAGTACAGACAAATGGTGGAGAACAAGCTAACAAACGATACAGTGCGTGAAAGACAACCTCTCAAAGTCATTTTTTTCATAATATTCATAAAAGTTTTACGTGTGGACCATTCGTAACAAGACAAACATATGATCGGTACTTCATTTCTACCGATATCGACAAAGAATATCAGGAGTGACTGAAACAGTAACTGCTGCGATATACTGTCGCAGGTCTTCCAGGTTCTGTGGTGGAGGTGGAACGTATAATGTACCCTTGGTGTATCCACACGGGAAAAAGCGGCAAAGTGTCAGGTGTGGCGACCGTGGTGGCCACTAGCGTAGCACCGGGACGGCGACAGTGACTCTGCCTACCCAGCCGTGTGGCAACGTCTCATTCAAGTATTCTCACGCAAAGTTGGAGAAAGGCGCCCCCTTGTTGAAGTATGAGACACCTGCTGTCAGAGTCACGTTCTCACGGGAGACTTCAAGGCAGCATATCAAGGTACTTGATAGCGAGGAAGGGTCCATAAACTGTTTTGGACGTGGCACAGAACACGTTAACTTTATCTGTAAATCCCGTCCGGATTCTCTGACCCCCGCATATGCGTCTCTTGTCGGTTCACGTTTCTCGAAGGCTGAATGAAGATTAATTTATGTGTGAAGTCGACGTTTTCAAGATGTTTCTCCGTATCATTGCACAGCTGCAGATGACGCAGTTCGTCATCATGGCTTATGGTTTACAGAAGCAGCAATTTGTATGGGTTCACGCTTAAACGCTTCCGAAGGATTTTACGCAGTACTAGCTGAGAGATGCTCAGTTCTGCACCAGATCGATAGCTAGACCCAGCGGGATTTCGCAGTGTCACTTCACTTCGGCCCTTCCCAACTTCACGCCTGTCGGCCGCAGAGTTTTGAATCGCACGAACAACTATCCTCCTCGAATTTTTTCTAACATTTCACTGTACTGCTGCAAACATTTGGTGTCGCGTGAAACTCGTCACGGGAAGATCTCTGCATATTCGTTACTGACTGGCATAGGGCAAATTCTACCGTACAAAATGCTTTCTCTGGTGTTTTCAGCATCTACGGTCGGTGACGCCCCAGTTGGCTGTTTTCCTAACTAACGTGTGGACACCACGTTACAAAAAACTTAGGAGTTTTGTTACATTATGTTAAGCCATTTACGTATATGGATTTGCTGAAAGTTCAGTATACTTCACAATTAGTCTGTATTACAGCAGACAGCCCCGCTGCAGTGTGGGCTCAGCTCACCATGAGAACACAGAAAGTGCCATAGCCTGATTTCCTAGAAACTTCGTTCGGTGGAAGACGACTCAAAATAAGTGATTATGTGTGTGTCTGCTGATACGTAGATATCCGACCGTTTCTGAGAAAACTTTCAAATGGTTCTAATGGCTCTGAGGACTATGGGAATTAACTTCTGAGATCATCACTCCCCTAGAACTTAGAACTACTTAAACCTAACTAACCTAAGGAAATCACTCACATCCATGCCGGAGGCGGGATTCGAACCTGCGACCGTAGCGGTCGCGCGGTTGCAGACTGTAGCGCCTAGAACCTCTCGATCACCCCGGCCGGCTGAGAAAACTACGGCTAGTGTGTTCCAGAAGTCTCATGTGTCTTCAGCGGAAGCAGTGGTACAATGGTAGGGTCGAGTCTTCACACTTTTGCATCCCGTGATCCAAACCCGATTATTGTTTTTATTTTTCATTTATGTGCCCCAGTCCGTAGAAGATTACCACCAACGTACATAGGAATAACGTTGTCCTTATTCGTCACACTGTATGTGTGGTGAATGAATTTGAACAAAACAATGAAAGAAAAACAGCAAAGAAATGTAAAAATTATTTGGAATTATTTTCGGTGAAATCTTATAGTGGATCGTGATTCATAATCAAGTACAAGCGCCAGTTCGCCGAAAAGGGAACCATTGTGCGCAGTTTGCCGTGAAAGTATGGAATCTTGACCAGTGTTAACGACTTCTCTTTCCCGAGTGAGATTCAAACGAAGAAATCTCACTGTGGCAAGCCTGCCTTGGCTCTTAGTGTTCCGAATTTCTTCGCTTCGAATGTTTCTACAGGCCGGTCGAAGTGGCCGTGCGGTTGCAGGCGCTGCAGTCTGGAACCGCGAGACCGCTACGGTCGCAGGTTAGAATCCTGCCTCAGGCATGAATGTGTGTGATGTCCTTAAGTTAGTTAGGTTTAAGTAGTTCTACGTTCTAGAGGAGTCATGACCTCAGATGTTAAGTATCATACTGCTCAGAGCCATTTGAACAATTTTTTGTTTCTACAGTCAGTGTCATCAGGGCAATGCACGAAATCTTCGTGAAGAATAAACATAAAATAAAATCTAAGCACTAAGAATTGATATAAAAGTGAAATACAAGAATATGACATTTTGGAAAGGTCGTAACCCCTGAAAATCCAGTACATACTAATGAATGTGTAACAATTACTGTGAAATCAACTGTAATTTTACAGTTAATGCAGTGCCCTTGTATCCTCGAAGTCGATAAGAAACATTCATGTAGAAATCTTCTACGGGCATGGACAAATACATGAAGAAATAAATAAAAACAATAAACGTGCTCCAACACGGGCCGCAAAAATGTGAGGCCGGAAGAGTAGCAGCTGCGCGAAGTTCCTGGGAAATCAGGTTACGGCACTTCCGGTGATCTCCGCGTCAGCATATCGACCACTCCAGCCCGTTAACTGTCCAGAGGAGCGCGTCGCAAACGTCAGCAAAGTCCATGACATACGGACGGAAAAACATGACTGACGTTGTGTGCTTCTTGATACCTTTAACTGTCGATGGACTTACACTGCGGATACCAGCTTATCATATGAAAGACACATGTGAAGAATTCAACTATAGATGCGTCAAGCCACTGCAGCAGCATCTAAGCATCACGAATATGAAAGTTGTTTATGATAATGTGTGCTGTAAATAAAAATGGTTTTTTGGTATTTATTTTCAGGGCCTCACGAGGATGTTTACTCATTTTCAAGTGACGACAGTTTTTTTTTTAATTTTGCTTTTTTCACTTGCAAAAGTTACCTACGCTTTATAGCAAGGCAGGTATCGGTAACGGCTAAGTATTATCTGCAGTATGATACTTGCCAGTCTCTGTCTGACTAGGATAAACATCGTGAGTTACCAGAAGGCAGTCCCTCTGGCAAGATTTTTGCTACTATTTGATACGTTAACGTAAAAGTGTGCTGTTCGCGTTTATTGTGTATACAAGGACTGGATAAACACCCACCGCATCAGTGTCACTTGAGATAAGCTTGTCGTCTGTTTAAGAGGTTTTCAACACTGCCCATAAGTGGTTACAGTATACGTTACTAAGACCGGTCCTAACTGGGCCTCGCGGCAAGACATCAAGAGCGTGCTTTCAGAGCGGAGAGCGCCGCCTCAGCGTCAAACAAGCGACTGGAAGTTGGGCACAGCTCTCCTCTTCAGGCCCACTCCAGCCGCGTTCCTCGAGCTGTGCCACCCGCGGCCTCGAGCCCCGACCGGACGGCAGTTCAGCAGCTCGCAGTTAATCCATTATACATAACGGCCTTCCTGCGGGGCGCGGGCAGGCGTTAAAAGTGGACAGCGAGCTGCTTTATGGTCGCTGCGCTGGGGAGCCCACGTCGCCGCCGGCCCGTTTCGTGGTGCGCATCCGGCACGTCACAGACACCTCCAGGACTAGTCGAAGCAGCCTTGCTGCAGGGGTCTTCTCCAGATTGTCGTTACACACTATTGCAATGGTCCTGACTCCGCAACGGTGCCAGAACACTCAAGAAATGTGTGAGGGAGAATGGGGTAATAAAAGGCACGTGGTAACTAGAGTTTTCCGTCATTTGTAACTCGTGTCAGGAAGAAGAGCCTGCTCCAGTATGGTAACAACAAACGTTCTATGTTGAATAATAGGTGCGATAATCGTCAATGGGGCAGTGCATCATGTGCTAGAGTATGCAACGTATGTTGGTGAAATCGCTAACGTTTGTCAGCCAAGGGGCTCATTGGACAAGTTCGACGTTATTATCTGTAAGTTGTATACACATCACCAAGGAGGGCGCAGTAGTACGTATTTCCAATTTGTCATTTGTCAGACGAAACGGGCAAAAGGAGGGCAGTCAGGATCACAGAGGTGTGGGAAAAGGGAACCGGTTCATAATACTTTTGGTATAATATTTCTCGTACATAGAGCATATGAAGTGAAATGTGAGTGTCGTGGGGTCATAAAGTGAACAGATCAACATTCAGTGGCGTTGATGTAGCCACAACGACAGCTTTGCAACAGAACAGTTCTTTTTGGAAGATTTGTAACTGAATTTTTAGTGCAAAATATTACTTTCCAACTATGGCGTATGTACGGTGTGCGTGCCCGAAAAAGCAAACCAAAAAATTTTACGCGAAATAGTCCTGTCACCATGGACAAGAAAATAAAATATTCACTCTGAGCAGTGACACTATCTAACGATAGTCCTACCGCTTAAAGGGCCTGCAACTTCTAACAATCGGCAGTCGAATTACTCTCGGGTAGGATTAACTGAACAACCCACAGGTAACTTTCCCTAGAGGAATCAACTCTTTAGACAAAGAAACGACGCATCGCGAAAAACTTACCGGAATGGAACGGAAATCGGTAAATGTCGGTGTACATGTACAAACAAACAAATGATTAGAGTTTCAGTAAAAATGGGATGATTTATTATCAGGAGAAAGATTTTTATAATTTGAGCAAGTCAATAATGTGCTGGTCCACCTCTGTCGCTTATGGAAGGAGTCATTCAGCTTAGCCTCGATTGATAGAGTTTTTGTATGTACTCCTGCCGGATAATGTGCCAAATTTTATGCAATTGGCGCGTTAGATAGTCAAAGCTCCAGCTCGGGTTGCCCATAATGCTTCAAAAGTTCGCAGTTGGGGAGAGATCCGGCAGCCTCATTGGCCAAGGCGTACACATGGGCAGCGGATCGCAACAAAATGAGTTCTGCCGTGAGAAGTAATGCCACACCAGACCATCAGTCCTGGTTGTCGTACCGTAAGACGAGCGACAGACAGATTGGTATTGTAAGTAGGCTATTTAGGTTTTCTTACTGGTAACTCCACGTAGCGCTCTGTATGAAAATCACGGGCTGTGCTGTGTTCAGTCTGTGGCTAGTTTGCATTGTTGTCTGCCATTTGAAGATTATGTTCCATTGTGTCTAACTTTTGAAGATTTTGTCCCATTTATTGCATTAATTGTAATAACAAAGCACTGGTGTCTGAAACATGCTCCTCAGTGCTATTCGGCAATGCATTTGAACCGGGAATATTCGCATTTTGAAAAGCAGAAAATGTGTCTTGACTTATTTGAGAAAACGGTGAGGACGCAAAACCTGAATCTACAGTATTTGCAAGATTGTGTCCTGTCATTTCGGATTCCTTAGGCAAGCTGTTGCCGATCGATCGATCGATCGATCGATAATGCTTCCCTCTTCACTAATTGTTTCACTGCCTACACCATTATTTGCAGCCCGCTCCATTTCCCTATGCACAATTACCAAATTACTACTTTGAACATTAGTTAATTCATTACTCGGCGGCGCTAACACACTGCTTCCGTCTTGACTGTCATTTCTCAGTTTACTTTGGAGCCTAGTATTACGTTTTTAACACGCCATTATTGTCACAATATTTCACACGACAACACAGAAAAACACAATTTGAAGAACAAAATAAGAAAACATATTAACATAACATTGAAAATAATATCTCGTTAATTGCAAGCGCAGCTGCGAAATACTTGGTGCAAATCTACATGCATGCCACAACTGTTTTAGTGTACAAGAATGAAAAACAACAACTACAAAGGAAATTCTCTCTACAATTAAGCGCTAGCAATAAACAAAGGCTGCACTAATTACACAAAGTACAAGAACAAAATCAGAAGATTCCAGTGAGGTATCCTTGGCTAAGGGTCGATATACGAAACATCCCCTTAGAAAAATTATACATGACTGTGATTAAACTGACACACAATATTTTTTAGCGCAACGCAATCTGACTTTCAAAAACCCCTACAAAAGAATGGCCCTGACTAACATTAACCTATACCTTTCACAAATCACTTACCTCACCAAAAATCTTCGTTACTCCAACTTCTGCAATACAGCGAGCGCCACTACTGCCAGCTAACTAAAAGATTCAAACTACGGAAGGCACTAACTACTGATAGGCATAGTTAGCAAATGCAAGATTTTGATAGAGAATAAACAATGTATTTACCTTAATAGTGTTCAAAAAAGATAATATATATATATACAGCAGTTCATGACATCCATTCTTACAAATGTACTGTTTCTGATGGACACACATCCAGTTCATCCGCTCTCAAAAATGCGCCATCTCACTTCCCCACTTCCACCACCGCTGGCGGCTCACCTCCAGCTGTCGGATACTATAATGGCAGACAACAACGCAAACTAGCCACAGACTGCACACAGCACAGCTAGTGATTTTCATACAGAGCGCTACGTGGAGTTACCAATAAGAAAACCTAAATAGCCTACTTACAGTATCCCGAGGCGTCTCCAGAGATTTCGATGATGGTCATCAGTGCTCAGTTCTAAGCGGGAATCACTACTACAGTCAGTTATACTCTACTCAGTGAGATTCCAGGCCGAAGACGTGTCTGGAGACGCCCCAGACAGCGGTGGGATACCAACCTGCCTGTCACTCGCCTTACGGCCTGACAACCAGGTGTGATGATCTGGGGTGCCACTTTTTTTTTCATACCAGGACCTCTTCGGATGTCGGCCGTGGCACCTTTACGGCACAGGGTCGACGATATTCTACGACCCGTTTTACTGCCTTCAATGGCAAGCCATCCTTGGCTTACATTTCAGCTAGGTATTGCCCGCCTGCACACGGAGAGAGTTTCTACTGCTTGCCTTCATGCTCACGAAACCGTCCCTTGGCCAGTAAGGTCGCTGGCACCCTCCACAACTGACAGCATTTGGAGCATTCTGGATAGGGCCCTCCAAGCAACCTGCCAGTTGGACAAAATTTCGCACGATATCCCTCAAGAGGAAATTAAACAACTCCATCAATCAATATTAAGTCAAAAATGGTTCAAATGGCTCTGAGCACTGTGGGACTTAACATCTGAGATCATCAGTCCCCTAGAACTTAGAACTACTTAAACCTAACTAACCTAAGGACATCACACACTTCCATGCCCGAGGCAGGATTCGATTCTGCGACCTTAGCGGTCTCGCGGTTCCAGACTGAAGTGCCTAGAACCGCTCGGCCACTCCGGCCGGCCGATACCAAGTCGAATAACTGCTTGCATAGGGACCAGTGGTGGACCAACACGTTATTGATTTGCTCATTTTATGAAGCTCTTTCTCTTGAATAAATCATCCAATTTTTCTGAAATTATAATCATTTGTTTGTCAGTTCGTGTACATCACATCTACTGATTTCCGTCCCATTCAGATTACTGCTCCGTGGTGCGTCTCTTTTTGTCTTTGAATGTGTAAGAAATTTAATCACCCCATTAAAAATACGAAAATACCATGGGTAGTGCATCTAAAAGGTTGATAGCTAATGATGCACGACCCACTTAATCGATTGGTCAAGACCAGTCAAGACACTGTACACCCCAGCAACTCTATCGGAATCAGTTCCACTTATACACCGATTTCAAGAAACTGATTTGACAACAGTAACGGAACAGAACTCATCCACCCAAGTATTCATGCCAGCACAATTATTGGACGTTGATGCGAACACACACATTATAGTTACAAAACAGCACAATGTGTATGTCTAAAATTGAAGAATAGTGAGTAACAGCGACAATGCGGGCTACGTTTTCCCGTCTAAATGGCTTCTTAGTCCAGTGCATCACAGAATACGAGTATTACATTAAAAATATTTCAAACGATAGACCGTGGGCAATTCTTAAGTGAATTTCGTTTCCTGTACAGGATAGCAAAAATGTTAAACTTAACAATTACTTTTTCTATTTCCGCATGCTGCTGTTACCTACATGTCTAACAAAAATGTAGGTTTTTAGGCTATAACATCATGAATTCTGCATGCGGTATACCACGCAGGCCACCAATTTATTAAATTGTCCTACAAATAATTCTGATCTCTTTCCCGCTGTTATTGATTTTACCGTTACAGAGAATGGCAGTTACTCATACATCCGTCGCCCTTATAGAACCCAGGGAACGACTGTCTAAACCACAACCGATGCTTTCGCCTAAACAAAAGACAGACTGTTCCGTTAATCCGTTCGTATTTCGTTGAACGGCATTGTTTGCTTGTGCTAATAGTCGGCTATTCACTTGCAGATTTATGTTACATGTTAATGAAAATTGAACTGTGACACTTCCTTACATAGCTCCGCCTACACACAGGCTATGAGAAAAGTGCACTCATGTTCGACAAGGCATGATAACTTCTCATTTGAAAGTTTAATGTTGAAATTGACAAACACTCAAGTAGAACCAACTCTGCTAGTGGCGGCCAACTAGCCTTCGCGATGAAGTTCGGAACACGCAATACTCATAAAATGGAAGCCTCCTTTATTTGACCATCAACGGGCAACTGACAACGGACAACTCCTTAGTGTGCCAAGTAGTGGAATCCTATCAACTTTCGCACTGCTGCACCAAGCAACGCCCTCTAGCAGACTATTCTCTATTTGATTCTTTGTCTCAAGTGTCACTTAAACATCTTCCTTCCCTTTTTTTAGTTCTACGGCCCATCAAATGTATTGTACTCTTAGATTCCTCTGTTATTCTTAGCAGTACACCCGCTTTTTGGTTATAGTTAGAGTTTTTTCTTTAGCTTGAATGTCTTACCCTGTCATCTCATTTTAGTCTATTATTTTTCCACTTTCTGTACGATGGTCTCCTCTTCTTGCGAACACACCGTTCAGTGGTTAAGGTAAATTCTAATGTTGTTGCAGGTAAGTGGCAAGTAATCAAATACTTACAGAATCTATCTGTTAATATTACACACAAATTTAATAGTGGCAAATAAGTGTTAACGTAATTAAATGAGTGTTAGTTTACGCAACGCAGAAAAACACTCTCCATTTCAATAAGGAGGACTTGTGTATAAACTGTGATTATATATGATAATTCAGCTGCCCCTGCCGATACCGTTTTATGCAACTCGCAATATTGTAGTTGGCCTCCAAAAATCACGTACGAGATGTTCGTACTCATTCGCTCGCTACTCGAAAACTGTTGGTCCTACAGAAAAAATGAACGTGACCTTTTTGTAAGAAATTTAATATCAAGTTCGCATGCATGGCCATCGTCCGCAGCAAGCACAGAAATATTCGTTTTGTAAATTAAAACCGCTTTTCCTAGCAGCAAGAAACGGCTGTTTTTCTTTACAAAACGGAATTTAATGTAGTTCAACTTTGTACTGGAATAAATTTTCGTTTGAGGCCACACTTCTCCAGGTGTTCAAGAAAAACGCACAGAAGCGACCTTCAGACGTACCTTCATCCCCACACTCATCTCTCATCAGTGAGGATTTCTAGTATGTTGTTCGTGACACTTCGTCACACCACTGTACAGGAATTTCCGACACAAAGAACTATTCCCAAATTCAATCTTCTTTTTTGGTCTTTATTGACTGCCCTTACTACGCCGCCGGCTACTACTAAAAAGTGAGGTCTGTGTAAAGTTTAGCGAACAATTTTGTGAATTTTAACAATGTAAAATAAACATTTGTTCGTATTGTATTCGTCACGCCTTATGACATTCCTTAGGTTCAGTTTGGATCGAATTGTCAACGTAATTGGTTTTTGCATAACGTTACAAAAGTCGTTTTTCTTTCATTAATCTCACGGGTACTTTTAAATTAACAATGTTAACTAAATAGCCGATTATGTTGGTGGCGTAATAGCGAGAGCAATAGAAACCAAGAGAGGTAGAATGTCGGGAATAGCTTGTGTAGTCGGAATATTTCGTACAGTGGTATGAGGGAGTGCCACGAACGACATAATAGAAATCCTGACTGGTGAGAGATGAGTGTGGGGATGAAGATGCGTTTGGAAGTCACTTCTGTACGTTTTTCTTGAAGAAATGGTAAATTGTGGCCTCCAACGAAAATACATCCCAGTACAAAAATTTAATTAAATTAAATTTCCTGCAAAAAATCCTGTTCGATTTTTTCTGTAGGACTACTGGTTCGCGCGTAGCGAAGAGCTACTAATTGGTAACAGGATTCACAACTAAGGGCAAAAATTCAGAGCAATGTGCTGAACACTGAAGTGAAATGGCTGACAGGCCAGTGGTTCTAATGTGCCAGACATGCTATGAGAAATTTTTTTTAAAAAAGTGTTAACTTGTGGAAAGGAAAAAAACTGCTTTGGCTGGAAATGACAATGAGTAGCAGGTGCAGAAGATCTCTGTTCAGCCATTAAAGACCATTGCATTCGCCTTAGAGAGGAGTTCGTTTCAAAAGCCGCCTGCGGCCACCAAGAGCTAGGTTCTCCGTCTTTTCCACAAACCTTTTAAGGACGATGCCGCGATCGTTTCTTCAAAAAGAACGCGATCCTTTTCCGTTCCCATCCCCAGCCTCTCCGAGCTTTAGCTCTATGCACAGTGACTTCGTCGTTGGCGAGATGTTAGATCATAATCTTCCTTCCTTCTAACTACGAAGTACCTCCGCTCATCTTCGTAAAGTACTTAGTTTTCATTACACGTCATTCATTACTGCTCATCATTCAGTTTTTAGAATTGTTGTGTTCCTGTCCAGATGCAAATAGTCTCTGAAATAGGTCTCACTTAATGTTTGTGTTACATCGTAACTTGAGAGAAATTTGGTATTTCGTTGGTTAGTCTGCTGGGGTCAGCAGTATACGGGTTACGCTACTTCGACCATAAATTAAGAACCATTTGAATTAATATATTTCATGACGATGAGTCCATATGGACATACCGTACATCATGATAGGTATTGCGTATTAGATATTACCATTTTCTCACAAAATAAGGCAACAGATCTATGGGAAAGAATTAGTTGCACAGTTTTTCTAGCACATAAATTACAGTCATTGTTTTAATTTACTTAGTGTACAAAGTAATGAAGATGGTGGTAAAATCGCAGTACGTAATTATAAAGTTAAGTTTCATAAAATTTGGCCATTTTAATTTGATAATTAATGATTGCTAGATCATCTTCTAATCCTTTGCTCCTAAAGCAAAGTACACGTTTCCTTCTTACAATTAAATAAATGGCCCACACAAATACTGAACCTACTGATACCATCTGTCTGGTTTGACCTATGATCTCATCACTCTTCGTCCACTCTTCCTAAAATAGCGCCATAGCAATAATTAATCGTTTTCTTCGCGTGATCTCCCTTTCATTGCCTTAACCAACTCTGAAGCAAACTGGTATCTTTAAACACAACCTAGACTTCGGGCTACGCATCATATCAGTTTGTTGACACAATTTACATTTCAAAAAATAACATAGAAGCACAAATGGCATTGTCAGTGTTTTGGTCTAGCTTATTTGTGCTCTTAAGATATGACACGCCACAACATAATTGTGCCATGGGTCAAATCAGACGTTTGATATCCGTAGAGTCAAACGGCCCAGTTTCGCTGAAAATGTGGAACGATCGCTAAGTAGTATGTAAACAATGTTTTGTATCTTTCTTGCCACGAGCAGACTCTGGCTAGGGAAGCCACTGCCACTGCTAGTGCTAATACTAGAGTTAAGCTACAGTAGTAGTGCGTAAGCTGGAGTGGTAACTGAGCTGGTGTGTTTTCCTGCCCACAGAGAATCTTGTGAGAGAGAGCCGGCCAGGCCTGAGCCCCATGGGGCGGCTGTATTACAAGGCAGACCGCGAGGGTAAGCCCCACCGTGCGCACCTCTGCCTCTGCCTGTCCTGTCCTCGCCCCCTCTTCCTGTGGTGTATGTGTATGAGGCACGCCGTCACGCACGCGGTTCTCTGCCCCTCTGGGCCTCCTCTACTCCTGCACTTTGTGGAACACCTTCACTCTATCACATCTAACTTCTTTACTATTGGGCACTATTTCTCACCTCTCTCTCTCTCTCTCTCTCTCTCTCACTATTAACTCTGTGTGTGTGCTCATTTTTTACGTAGATGGATTTACAAAAGATCCTCGCTTTCATTTTCTTCTCTCAATAAGCTGCTGCTATCTGGGTAACTCTTCGGGACCTATGGACTACACCAGAACCAGTGCTTAGTAACATTCTATACCTGCGTTTCCACGACGTTAGTCAGTTTTACGAACGACTTCCGACTCAATCGTTTTTCTGCTAATACTCTTGAATCAGCATACTAAGGCACTCTCACGTCGATAAATTTCTTAGGAGAGACATACTGCCGACAGTTAGAATGTCATTTCACATGACGTTTAGCTCTGTTATGTGAACAATATTTTCTCTTGAGTTTGCGATTCAGCAGGCGGCACAGTATTTCTTGCTATACCAGCGTTAACGTAGTCACAAGTGAGCCTAATTACGGTTGTTGGTGGCTTGGTCCAGTTTCTCCACGTAGTAACAGATTGCTGACACGTTTCGACAGTCTTACCTGTACAACTAGCGGCATCAAAAGATTGAGACGCACAGTGTTCGAATATCTCAATATTGCTACATACTTTTTCGAGAACCTGAACTCTAGCATTCCGTCGGTTGCAATAATACTGATAGGACGTAAGGCGTTCGCTATTTGGCGAACAAAAATACAGATTTCACAGATCGGTATCGCAATACTTTGACTCTAACTTAAAAATATAAATGTTGGTTGTCATGTAAGACATTCGGTACCTATAGCGGATTAGTCCTCGTGTGGCGTTGAATAAACTCTCTAATAAGCCAGACTTGTTAATTCATTACTAACTACTCTACGGCCACAATATTATGCCGCTCTCGAACTTAGTAAAGCATTTCAGCTCTTAGTCCTGAAAATGAGCTGAGCATATGTTTGTTTGTCGCAATGTTCCTACTAATATAATAACAAAGGGCTAGGGTTGTTGTGTATATTTTCCGCTTCTGTGCTTGTTCTGGATTGGGGTATGTGCCTACACGTTTTCAGCAGCTGTATTGATACCAAATGAGCTTTTATTTATGTTGTATTACTGGTAAGCCAATGAGCGAATAAATAACTCCTATAAAATAACTCTAAAATAATGAACACATAAATACAAATCAGTAACACATGATAAATAAAGAATAACTACAGCATAATATAGATACCACCTAAGAATGAATTTATTTTGGACTATTTTATAGTAAGTGTTGTTTATGGAATGCAACTAATCTGCATTTTATGCTAAACATAAATTTATATATGAAAATAAGTATGTCTTGATGAGTATTTTTCCATTGTTCTGAAACAGTTTTTTGGTTCCTCCGTAGAGAAGCTTTTGACTGTGGTATACGTTGAACTCAAAGATGTATGTCAACTTATTCTTCTTATATGGTATTGTTTATTTTCATAGCGTAGCTAGTACCTGATGTATTGTGTTATTACGGCTACTAGTTAACTGCTTAACAGTGTGGTTAATTCAAGACGATCAGAATGAGAAATTTCCACCTCGTGTAGTGGATTAGAGTCTTCAGTCGCTTCAGAACTACTTCTAAGGTGGCTTCAATGTCGTTATACACCTGTAATCGCCTAGCTGTATCAGTGGCATAAATACGGCGTAAACTGTTAAAATGCTTCTTGAGTACTACCTAGATTGGGAAGATAATTGACTCTGGTAACTTTTCGAATAGAGTTCAGTGCGCGGTTATATCAGTTTGAATTGTGGATGGTAGAACAAATTCATAAAGTTGTAGACAATGTTATTGAATAAACTTGCGTAGTTAAATTAGATGGTAATTCTCTGCACTGGTAACTGCGAGCGAGCTGATTTGGAATATGCACATAACATGCATGCATGCGTTCAAGTCTGAATGAGATTCTAATACGACGTACAGAAACTGTAAAACAACAGTCGGTTTACATGTCTAGAGAGACTAAAACGACGATAATTACTTGTGTCTTCCTGTGTAGAAATCACCTAATGTGCGAGCATTAGGGGTTGTGGACAATGTGGCATAAGGTGGTTTGGATCGGTCGGGGAAGCGTGGACGGATAGCCCAAGTGGTCGAGGCGACGGCTCGCTATAAGCGGGAAATCCGGATCGGAGTCCCGGTCTGGCACAAATTTTCATGTGTCACTAATAAATTGTGCAGATGATGTGAAATGAGATTCGCAATTTGCGAACCAGTTTGGTACCTTTGATTTTGCTGCACCTATAGTCTCTCGTTTTTGTACTGTCATGAGCTTCGTATCCTATTTCCAAAGATAAGTCGTAGGATCTGTGCTGGCCGTGTTCTTCAGTAACTGGATTATCCAGTACGCTTTGGAACTTCCTGTAGTTCGCTTTTTCGGATATTACATTTGCTTCGAAATCAGACTTTCTGTGGACTGACATGGTGCGTTACTTGATACGGGAAAGGTTTATGTTGAGTGAATCGTACTGGTGGGTAAAGACCTATTAAGCGTTTTTTTACACGTTGACTATTGAAAAAGAGGGACGGGTTTTATACAGTTCGCCATCTTCCATACAGGTGGACGCAAGGAGTTTATTGTCGTGCTTCAGCTCCATGTTGTACCCACTGTTAGCGTCTTTAGAGTAGCCTCATAAGGTGCTGTGGCTGTAGAGGTCAGCGTGCAGTCATATACTTCAACAGTCTGCACTTCCATAACATGCGAGTCTTGGACGTTTGTTGACTGGATCTGTGGCGTAGTTTTGGCAAACGTGTTGAGAGCGAACAAACTAGAAATGGTTTAATACATTACGAAAGCTACAATCATTAATGTGTGTTCCATTCCAGCTTACTTACTGATGAACTACTTGGAATGGAACTGCAAGTAACTGACATCTTGAGATCGACAGTCCGTAAGTGTGGCTCAGGTAGGGTTGGCCAACGAATCTATTAACCAGCGAGTAACTGCGGTTTGCGAGTAGTGCGCTGCGTTCGGTTACCTCCGGTACTACCGTAACAGGCGACGATGAAGTGGAAGGCGGGCTGGAGCAAGCGGAGCAGTTTGTCATTTCACCGGAGCAGAGACGTGTTAGTGCCAACAGTAACATTCGGAGGCGATGGTGTTATGGCGTGTCGTGTTTTTCATGGAGGGGGCTTGCACCCCTTGTTGTTTTGCGTGGCGCTATCACAGCACAGGCCTACATTGATGTTTTAAGCACCTTTTTGCTTCCCACTGTTGAAGAGCAATTGGAGGATAGCGATTGCATCTTTCAGCATGATCGAGCACCTGTTCATAATGCACGACCTGTGGCGGAGTGGTTACACGACAATAACATCTCTGTAATGGACAGGCCTGCAGAGAGTCCTGACCTGAATTCTTTAGCACACGTTTGGCATATTTTGGAACGCTGACTTCGTGCTAGGCCTCACCGATCGCCAATGATACCTCTCCTCAGTACACCACACCGTGAAGAATGGGCTGCCATTCCCCAAAAAACGTTCTAGCACTTGATTGAACGATGGCTGCGAGAATGGAATCTGTCATCAAGAATAAAAGCGGGCCAACACCACATTGAATTCCAGCATTACCGATGGAAGGTACCACGAACTTTTAAGTCATTTTCAGGCAGGTATCCGGGATACTTTTGATCACATAGTGTAGTAAGCTGAGTTACAACCCGCACCTTTTCTTCCTACGCTATGTCCTCTAAGGTCAAACGCACATACTCGACCTGTTAAGCTTACCTGCTCTTACCTGTTACCCACATGTTCATATGATGCACTCCGACATGAGAGACTTGATTAATCTCTGAATTAGCACCGCAGCACTCTGGGAGGATTTTGTGCACGATAAAATATAAGGGGCAGTCAAATAAAATAGAGAAAGATGGGGGAAAATAAGTAAACTGCTTACTACTTAGAAAATAGCCGCCGTAACTGTTAGTACATTTATCCCACTGCAAGACAAAGCGTGCGGGCGCACATATTTGCAAAGTCGTTTCGTGTGCGCTGCAGAAGTTTCTATTGGAAGCTTACACATCCTCCATATGCTCACGATCTCTCCCCCATGTCATTTCCATGTTGTTGGAGCCCCCCCCCCCCCCCCCCCATGAAGAAAGACATCAGTCCCTGTTGATTTGCTCAGGACGAAGAGCTGCATGCCAGGTTGCAATGACAGTTCCTTAGGCAACCGCAAACAATTTTCCATGAAGGCACTGACCATCTTGTCTCACAGTGCGATAAATATATTGTCAGTTACGGTGATAGCGTCTGAAATAGTTAACAGTGTACTTCCTTTTTTCCATCTGTCCTCGTTTGACTGCCCCTTTTTAAGTAACAAGCTAATCTTGTAAAATCTTAATACTTTTTTGACGCACTATGTCCTGCAGTTTGGTTGTTTCACGTGCGTTACAACAATTACGCAAAGGTACGGATGACACTAATCAGAATTCACGGAACGTACGCGACCGAAAACTAATTCCACTTGCCAAGCACTTCTGCCTTTACCAAAACATTTGCTTTGTTATAAAATTGCCGTAACAGTGCTTCTCTGCCACGCGACGCAGAAACGAAACGCAGGATACAGTTAGATCTGCTGGCAATAAGTTTTAAGATATTCTCCAAGACGCAAAATAATCTACTGCACAGTCGCGACCAGTACGTCATCAGCGACGATCTATTAGGAGCACTGAGACAGTATCCAACTAGACAATGAGCATCATCCAACTTACCCACAGCTGGTTGAGTGATGGGGCATTACGCGACACAAGACTTCATCGACATAAAATGAACAAATATAAAGCATATTACAAAACTGACGTGGAACTGCCATGTGACGTCAGTCAAGCCGCTTTACTGATATTTCACCTTCTAGTAATAGTGTCGGGTGTCGGTTCCTCCAGTGGAGCCGCTTTCAAAACTCCACTTGAAGTAATTTTCTCTTAATGCCAACCCTTGCAAAACGTAATCCTGGGATGGACTATTTTTACACCTGGGCTTGAAGGTCTGAGACAGGGCTAGCAGCATGTTGCTAAGGGGTGTTTGCCCTTAAAAACTGCATCAGACTTCTGGTTCTTGCCCATCGTATTCTTATGACAGCTCTCCAGGAAATTCCTGAGACCGCTATCTGACTTTCCGTTCTCGGGCGCTCAGGTTTCGCATCGCGCGACAGTGTGTGCTTTCGGCCGTCGTGTGTTACATCGAATTCAGATTGCAGCGCTTAATCAAAACTGAAATACCTCGCGATTCTCAGTTAGTACAGCATGACGTTTACACCAGTTGAGCTTAAATAAAAGAACGCAAACATACAAGGTATGCTCCAACCTTCCTTCTTATCTTCATCAATTATTGTGATTTAAGAAATTGACAAACTGAAAATAAGCCTGGTCAGTGAAGTCACGTTTCACCTCCATGTCTCAATTTGCCACTTATTTTTCCCCTGATAATGATTTGTTAATATGAAAACTCTATTTTCACAGTAGTACGGAGTCCACGCTGAACAGGGTAAGTAATTTTTAAGATAGGAGGAGGGCAAGAGCATAGTCAGAGGGCAACAGGATCATGTCTAATAAAGCAGTGAGGTGATCAAACTAGCCTCCAGATAGTTCTACGTTTTTACGTCAAAATGAAGATGAAATGTGTAGAAGTTATTTAAAAAGCAGACAATCAAAAAGTTTTTTTTCTTGTGTAGAAACGAAGATCATTTATTGTGTACCGCATCAGCTTCAGTGCAAATAAATGTTTTCTCTTAATGTAATCGGCCAGAGGAAATACTAGTTTCCTTATTACATAGACAACATAATTTCATTGCTCTTAATTTTATTTTTGCTTTATACAGCAAAACTAACAGTATTCGTGTTAATTAAAATTCAATTTGGATCTTCACGTATTTCCATATAGTTCTATTTTATCCTCTTGGAAAATATAATCTGCTTGCATCATATTAAAAAAAGCCAGTTTTATTCATAATTCAGTATTATGATTTTGAAAGCTTTATTTTCATACATCCAAAAGATGGGAGTATATTTTAAACAGTTTCCGATTTCTACGCATTTCTAACTTCCACACAAATAGGAAAATTTCTGACCATATTTGTATCCAGATGTGTTAAAATCTTTCCACGGAAACAGATGACAGTCGGCTTGATTGGCCTGTACCCAGCACGCATACTGTGCAGTCCTTCGCGTGGCCAGCGCTGGGTGTAGCCTAACGAGTAGGCAACCCGCCGGAGACAGCTGTGTTGCGGAACACTCGCGCTATTTTCCATGCTTCATCAAGAATTTGCGTGAGGGAAGCTCGGTATTTTGAGCGAGTCTTCATCCATTGTGACAACAGCTTTAATGAAAACACAGCTTCGAGTCGTGTCTTGCTTCAGTCTGACCCGCGGATGACACCACATCAGACAAACAGCTGTGACACATACATAAGATCGGGCCGCCGACTCAAATATTCTTCATGTAAATTATCGGCAGGGAAACATTTTATTTAAATACCTTGGGAATTAGAAAACCACTTCAGCTGTATGAAAATCATTTTCATTGGACTCACTGACGGTTTCGTGGCATCACTACCACATTTTCTGGTGAACATCACGTACGTATGTCACTTCTAAACGAATTACCCTGTATGGTATTTTTTTTTTTTTTTAACAAAGGATACAATTAACGGAAGCACAGCAAAGTTAAAGAAAATTATTCGACACGCGAGTTACTGAAAGAAAGAGCAGCCATTGATTCTACAACAGCTACTGGCAATGAATGCTGAGAATAATCAAAAGGAAAAAATTAAATATGCGAAAAATCACCTAATGCAGGTTTGGCCAGTTTTCACAGCTTGTTTTCAAGAAATAATCCAAACAAGATTACAGGAATAAAGAAAAAAGATCTATCGCTATCGATACGCTTTCTAGTTCTGTTGCTAATGTCACCGTCCTCGATGGGACAATTAAAACCTAATGTTCCTCCTTTCTAGGCTTCAGGATTTTTCCGACGAGGTTACAAATTCTGGCAAGCAGTATGGGAGGGTACCAGTCAATTTACATTGTCTAGACGCCCTGAACGGGGGTCCCTTCTACTTTCAAAGCTATGTCTTGTGAAAACAAAACAGTTCATGCAATTAATTTTTGTAACAGCACACCTAATTTTACGCCTGTTAGCTTCACGCTTTGTGTTAAATGATTTAGGTGCCTAAGTTCCGTTATCAATCGACAGGTTTCAGACTCAACAAAGGTATCACCAGGAACGAGGGACTAGCAACAGATTCAAAAACTGAAATACAGTGGTGATACTGTTTCAATCTGTTACTGGCGAGTGGCAGTATGTTTTCAGCAATTTGATGGTAAATGCAACATGTTCGTAGTAGATATAATCATTACTTAGCAAGAGCTAACACTTCTGTAAGAAGAATCCTCAGTTTTGGACTACCACCACTAGCTTAACACGTTCGCTCAAGATATCTCTTTCGCAATAAACTTTCCTGTTCGTATTCGAATGCATGAACTCCTCGATGTGAAGAGGGGTGCCATGTTGAATCTCCGACGTTGATGTCTTGTCTGAGGAGGTTGCTCTGTGGCTTGTTCTAGGTTATTTCAGGCGAGTGCGGAGATTGTTCCTTAAGAAAACGTCATTCATTCACAAATGACCTAGTGCTCTGAGTCTCATTATCTTGCACTCGAGAGAGAAAGAAGAAGACTGCAACTCTTCAATGATTTACTTCTGTTACTTGTACGTCAAAACGAAAAACAACGAAAAATTTCCAACGTATGAGTCCGTGTGTCATACTCCATCGGTCTCCAACTGCATTGATAAACGCGACGTCAACAGTGCCTTCTTTTACACTAACACTACTACAGGCGGTTTAGTCACCGTGCTGAACGATTACATGACATGGACGTGATTAATGATGGCGATGGCAACGTGCGCCAGTTTAAAATACAAAATTAGAAAACAGTCGGGGTTGCATTTTCTGACAAATTATAAAGGAGCATACAAAAGGATATCGAGGGAATTGATTTAGCTTCTAAATTACAAAAATGGAACAACATTAATTTGTATTCGGTGAGGTTCTGAAAGGGAATAATAGATTTTTATTGCTGTAGTTATACAGAGTCTGGTAAAACTAACATTTATTTTTTAATAACTCGCTCCAGATTATACAAGTATCCGTTTAACGAGGTACACCTTTAACTTCTATTGAACCATTGCCCACTTAAGCCACGTGTCGCTTAGCGTGTTACGAAACAAGTTACGCCCATCAAGATACAGAAGGAAGAGAAATACTTACACATAAGGACCACTCTGCCGTGAGAATAATTGTGGTATGAAGACCTGTATTTGAAAACTTTAAGTGCTAATTTGTCATTAACGGCGAAACAGTACTTAAGGAGTATAGTAAATCTGAAAAGTGTTGAAATTTCTCTGGACTTCATATTTTTCTATGTTGTCTTGGAGTACTTATAGTGCAAACACTAGTAAGTTGCTGTCATATTTTCTGAAATCTACTTGTTTGTGTAAACTAACAGTGTTACATTAATTTTATTTTCTTAATGGCAGTGATACAGTAATAAATTCTTATGTTTAAATATGTGACTATTTCCTGACTGCACATAGAAAGAAGTACGTTTTAGCTGTTCATGATGTAATAAAAGAAAGAAAGAAACGAAATGTTGGAAACCTGTTTTCACCGAAGGCCTTTAGTAACAAAGTGAAGAAAGAAATTTCTTAATGGACAGGTATTATTTTAAACAGAGTGTGAGAGATGTCTGGAAAATTCTTGCTATGGTAAGGGGCAGCTTGGTGAGGTATGCTATGAGTTTCCCTGTAACACTAGGGTTATCCAAAAAGTCTGTACCCTTTAGGTAAAGAGATGTAAAGCTTAGTTAGGCGGAAACTTACTGATTAGCAATTGACAAAAAAACATATCATTTTTGTCATGTTGGGCGATTATTCCTGTATGGAACTATTTTGCCTCAAGGGATTGGACTCTCGTGCGACATGCTTCTACATAAGTTCCGTCGTTCTCAAAATACTGACCGGGTCTGTAACAGAAAATACAGGAGTTGGTGACAGTACGGTTAGTACTTCAGACGAAAGCCAAATATCTCTCTGCATGACGCCTGCGGAAAATGTGTTATTTGCAGTCAGAGGCGTCGCAGATCAGCACTTTCGAACAGAGCATCGCGCGCCCCGTATTCTTAATGGTTTGTGACAGTGTCCGCGATCGGCATATCTGAAGGAAATAGCTATTAATTCATTAATCGTATGTCAATTGTTATTGACACTGCGCTGCAACCATCTCCACTATAAGATGGTCATTCGTGAGGCACGGCCACCTACTGTCCTTTTAATATTGCATATTTTGTGGCTTTCGGCGCATTACATACAAAAACAATAAGCTACCTTTTCTGTCCCTATGTCAGACCCATACATCTGCTGGAGCTGGCGCTGAATTTCTGTTTGTGTATGATCCAAAGCTTTTTCCCCGTTACGAAAGGAGCAATCTGGATTAACAGAAGACGATAGCAGCAATCCTAACAGTTTCTGTCCAGAGAAAGAATAAGATGACTTTGAGTGTCGAGGAAGGAGTGAAGAGACCGGTGCGGCAGAAAGTGAGCTGTGGTGGCGGGATTCCTCGTGGCCACGGGAGGCTGGCGGGCGCTGACAAGCCGGCCAAATCGGATTTGGACGCGGTTTGCCGTGCCTGGCAGGGCTCCGGCGTCACCGAGACGCCGCCTCGCCGGCTTAGGCGGCCAGGCCGGGGGACCGCGCAGTTCTTAAACCTCCAGCTGCGCCTGGCTCAACGGAGCCACTGTCTTATTTCTGTGCACATATTCCTGCATAAAATTCTGACTACATCTCTCTCTCTCTCTCTCTCTCTCTCTCTCTCTCTCTCTCACACACACACACACACACACACACACACACAAACACACACACAGTAATGGGGGTTTTGTTAAAAGGGGATAGAAGAGAGAGAGAGAGAGAGAGAGAGAGAGAGAGAGAGAGAGAGATATGTGTGTGTGATTTCCTAAGGAACTGAGGTCTTGGGCCCACAGCCCTACACACTACTTAAACTAACCTATGCTAAGAACAACACAAACAGCCATACCCGAGGGAGGACTCGAACCTCCGGCGGGAGGGGCTGCGCAATCCGAGAGCCTCAAACCACGCGGCCACTCGGCGCGGTGAGAGAGAAAAGGTGTAGGGTTTAGTATCAGGTGCCTACAACGACGCAGAAAGTTAAATGTGTATAAAATTGTCGTCTACGACTGCAGGGGGGCTGCACCAAGTTGTCACGTGGGCTGCGCTTCCAAGTCGGGGCTGGCCAGTCTCACTTGTACGGCGGTTTCTGAAACTTCGTAGTACATCATCCTACTGCTGCGACCACAATGACCCCATTTAATTATTGGATTTCTTTGGTTTTACTACTGAGTTTCATGAAGTGCACAGCTTATTACGACTATGGCTCAGTTTACAGTTTACGGAGAAAGGGAGGGGGGGAGAGAGAGGACTTCTTGACTACTAGTTTATGTAAGCTACTCGACTGAATAAGGCCTGCTAACTCGTAATTTGTCTGTCTCTATTATTTTCAGTGAAGTAAGTTCTTAGTATCAGCCGATTGTGAAAGACTCTGCACTACGGAAGGAAAGTGAGAATGTCTGCTTAGGACCAAATGATTATGAAGGCAAACAAACCGGTCAGCTCATTGTGCCAAGTGCTAAATCACTACCACCCGACGTCGAGCTTGATACCTTGCGAAATACGCTATCAACTATCCAGTGGTAGAAATAGTAAGAAGAACCAGCGGGCAGTCGTATGGGCATGGCTGTATCGTCTAACCAGAGAAGATAACACCCTGACTTTGTTATTTATTGAGATTCAGTTGGATTACGTGGCTGATTGCTGTTCTGCAGATTACTGATGCATTTGCTTGACTCTGAACTATTTCGATCATTCTCTTAAACAGATCGACTGTAGTGGGTGTGATATTGGCGAATAGAAGACGCGTGTGTGTGTGTGTGTGTGTGTGTGTGTGTGTGTGTGTGTGTGTGTGTGTGTGTGTGTGTGTGTGTGTGTGTGTGAGAGTGTGAGTGTTTGTGTGTGTGTGTGTGTGTGTGTGTGAGAGAGAGAGAGAGAGAGAGAGAGAGAGAGAGAGAGAGAGAGAGAGAGAGAGAGAGAGAGGGGGGGGGGGGTGCATGTGAAGACAATGGACTAGGTTCTTTAATCACTGATCGCAATTCATGAAACTGTGACACCCACAACTGCAACTTCAGCTGCAAGACTACGCCCGATAACAAGAGCTATAAAAGCAGAATCTGGAAAAATAGCAGCAGCAGCTTACATTACAGCAAATCATTAAGCAAGAACAGCCTCCACTGCTACCGTTCTGCGCCATTTAATCAACAAAACGAAGAGTGGTCTCATACCACAGACGTTGGGACGTTGCAAAACATTGTGCTTTCATGCTATCTACTACCCCGCGCCACCCCCCTCCCCCCCCCTAAATGCTGTCTCTTCTACAAAAATTACGTCCTCTCGACAAACGTGTGAAGATTTGCTGAAATCCATAGTTTGCTCTCTGAAGTATTGCGAGCAGAAAACACATATTGTAGAGCCAGCCTGGCATTTTTTCGTTCTCACAAGAAGTTGCGTCAATCGTATGCTACATGGACAGCGTATATCAAAGGGCTGAGGCGTAAGTGTAGATTTTTGTATAAACATCAAAATTGTAGGGAATCCCATGCTGAATCATCAGTGCGTGATACTTTTGCGCGGTAAATGGACGGTAAAGGCGTGGTGGCAAACAGTCAACCATCCGGTTACTTTCTTAGTTCGGCCGCCATGTCGGATACAAAATACGTTTTGGAACATAAACTTGTTTATATTTTCTTTTAAAATAACAAAGGACATGAGTATTCATTAGAAGTTACACCCCCTGATTATCTTGATTCACTGTGCAGGATTACCTTCACAAGGTTTAGGGTGTGCAAAGAATTACGTATTACACATTCAACTAAAGTCTTCTGCAGCACCTGGCTGTTCCAGAGCTGCACTAGTGCCAGTAGCAGTTCGGGAAGACCTCACGTCTCAAGTAAATCGTCTGGTAATAAACTACAAAACCCAAACTGAGACTGGCGTCTATTCCATTTCAAGACCAGAAGAGCTCATTTCAAGACTATAAAACGTACAATATTTAAAACTGTTTTATACGAAGTTACTTTTCAGTAGCCATTATACCAACAGCCCTACCGTTTAATGATGATAAACGCTATGTCTGAATTGTACAGGTAAAAGAAGTTGCATTTCGGAATAGTCAACGGACGCCTATTATCCAAAGTTTTCCGGAGCGACTTATTCAAAACATTCACAGCACAGTGAATTACGTGGACGATATGTTTGTGGTGCTACAAGAGAGCAACATCGTGTAAATTTACATTTACTGTTCCACACACATTAACAGCTGGAATTAACTTCAACCAATTAACGTGCGAATTCTTTCGTAATCTAATGGAGTACTTAGGCCGCATATATCAATTGTAAACGACTTCAAGCGATTCAGCAACGTCTGGAAGCAATAAAGAAAGCTAAGTACTTAACGAACATGAACCACCTGGAGCCGTTGGTTGGTTGGTTGATTGATTGATTTGCCGGAGGGGACTATACAGCGAGGTCATCGGTCCCATCGAATTAAGGAAGGGTGGGCAAGGAAATTGGCCGTGCCCTTTCAAAGAAACCATCGCGGCATTTGCCTGAAACGATTTTGGGAAATCACGGAAAACCTAAATCAGGATGGCAGGACGCGGGTTTGAACCGTCTTCCTTCCGAATGCGAGTCCAGTGTGCTAACCACTGCGCCACCTCGCTCGGTTTTCAGCTATTCCTCGCAAAACAAACTGTTATCCAAAATTCATGCGGAATGTTGCTCATATCGCCAGAGTCCTTAATAATGTTTGCAACAAAGATGTGAAATATGAGAAGTAACAGCTATGTCAGGAGGGATTTCATAAGTTACAACACTAACTAAAGTCTGTTCCTTGTTTGGTGACCTACGATTCCTCAAAGTGGCTTATCCTGGACACGGACGCATCTCAATAGGTTGTCGGGGTCGTTCTTTCTCACAGACGTGATGAAGGGCTTGAATGACTCATCGCGTACTCACGTAAAACGCTCACTTCTTCTCATATTAATGGTGCAAATGGTTCTGAGTTCTATGGGACTCAACTTCTGAGGTCATCAGCCCCATAGAACTTGTACCTAGGTTAGTTAGGTTTAATTAGTTCTATCACACACATCCATGCCCGAGGCAGGATTCGAAACTGCGACCGTAGCGGTCTCGCGGGCCCAGACTGTAGCGCCTAGAACCGCACGGTCACTCCTGCCGGCTCTCATATTAATAACCCTTAAATTGAAAAAGAGGCACTGACTGTCATATTTGGCATTCAGAAATTCCATACATTTCTTTACAGTACAAAATTTCGCCTCACAACGGAACATAAACCATTAATTTTCTCGTTTTACGGCAAGTTGCAAAAGTGAGCATGAGAGGGAGAGATGGGGGGAAGTGATGCATACGTGCGTATGATAAACCCTTTCCCTCGCAAACATCTCTCTCTTCCATATCTCCTGTGTTACCACAGATAACGTGTCACTGATCTCATTTGTACTAAGATTGCAATACACCCGAGCAGCCTGTTTGCTTTCACCAGCCCGGGTGCAATGCATACGCTCTAATAAATGCCCACCAACATGCAGGCTTCTACGGTTGTTGTCCCCTGAGCTGGAAACAGCACTTAGATTATAAATCTGTAATCTTGAGGCTGCAAGAAACTCTTAGTGAGGAAGTGTTTGTTTTATAAATGATTAAACTTCCGATCAGTTTGTTTATATGGGATGCCACTCGCTTTCTATTGGCAGAACACGAGAAACTGCACAATTACCTTCCCTTTAGAGTCACAAATGATTTCTATTCTTCAACAAATTAATGAACTGCATATTTCCGTTATTAGCACCACACTGTTCTCAACTATATGTGCAAATAACGACACATTGATAGTAAAGTCTTGACTAATACCGGTCGCGGAAGGCTGCATGTCTGTCTTCCGACACTGCTGAACCAGCTCTGCTCTTACAACCAAACCACTTCGCCAGCCATCCAAGCTAGACGCGTTCTTTCTTAGGCCGCCCAGCTAGCCGTCTAACGCACTGCTTCCCGATCGGCCGCCAGCACGAATCCGCCCGGCGGATTAGTGTCGAGGTCCGGTGTGCTGGCCAGCCTGTGGGTGGTTTTTAAGGCGGTTTTCCATCTGCCTCGGCGAATGCGGCGTGGTTCCCCTTATTCTGCCTTAGTTACACTATGTCGGCGATTGCTGCGAAAACACTGTCTCCACGTATGCATACACCATAACTACTCCACCTCGTAAACACTGGGGTTACACTCGTCTGGAATGAGACGCTCCCGCGGGATCCACCGGGGGCCGAACCACACAATAACTCTGGGTTCGGTGTGGGGCGGCGGTGGGGTGAGTGAACTGCTGTAGCCTGTTGGGTTATATACCACTGTGAGCTACGGCGGGAACGAAGCCCCTCTATCGTTTCTAGGTCCCCAGTTCAATACATAAATACATACATACATAGGCGCGATCGTAAGACCATCGAAGTGGTTAGTCTGCCTTTTCGTTTAGTAGTTGCTGGTTATTAATACTTGCGAAATAATTGAATGATAGCCCGGTACTGAGAGATACTTTAAATAAATGGCTCAAATGGCTCTGAGCATTATGGGACTCAACTGCTGTGGTCATTAGTCCCCTAGAACTTAGAACTACTTAAACCTAACTAACCTAGGGACATCACACACATCCATGCCCGAGGCAGGATTCGAACCTGCAACCGTAGCAGTCGCACGGTTCCGGACTGCGCGCCTAGAACCGCGAGACCACCGATACTTTAAATAAAAATGCAAGTAAATACACTGTCTAGCTTGCTTAATGTTAATAACAGAGGACTGTCATTTTGGCGCGCAACTTCCGAATGCAGCAGCAAATGGCGGAGAAAGACCACAATTTAGGCGGCTTTTCTCACAATACCCGTACCTAACAAACCATCTATCATCGGCACCTCACACCACATTACGCCATCTTGCAACTGCTGCCGTTTCTTATACCAAAAGGTGAGGGCTGCAAAGCCACACATATTACAGTTTGTCCTTAAGAACTGCCTTCCAGAAAGAAGTCACAATCAGTACAATGTTAAGCCCTCTTCCTCGGCTGCCTTGCAAACCCGCCTATCAGAGTTTCTTGTCACTGTATCCGTATGGCGAAGGATACGGCTGATGTTGGGCGGAGCATTGGCCGCAGTGCCCCCTCCCCCCTTCCCCTCATTCTCTTCCAGAGCTCCGCACATACTTTTCATTAAAAAAAGCACGATCCAGATGGTACATGGAGTACTGATGCTCACATCGAACAACAGTGTGTTTCAAAATTTATATATATGGATTTTAAGGCTTTGTAGTGTTTATTACATTCAACTCACAATTATAAATAATACGTCAAGTGAAAGACCTATTCAACAGTTTTTCTTAGAAGAGTGGAATCTGAGCACCAGTCTTCAGACATAGTCGACAGGCTTATTATTTCCAAACTTTGATAGCTGTGTCTGGAGTAATTGTTGCAACAATGCTGCTTCTGAAGTCGGGTAGATCAGCCGGTAGCAGAGGCACATACAGACGATTCTTTGAGCCTCCAAAGGTAAAAATCGCTTGGCGTCAGATGGTGTGTGAACGTCGACGTCATGAAATACAAGCTCTGTCATCCGGCCCCTTGCGGCCAATCCAGCGATCGGGCACAACACCGTTTAGCCGATCACGTACTGAGTTAAGCCAGTGACGCGGCGCACGATCTTGCTGCCAAATAGAGGTCTGTGATTCAGCTTCTTCAAATCGAGGAAAGAGACATAGTTCTGGTGTAGGAACAGAATAAACACTATTTACAGTTGCTTTGTCGAAAAAGGAAGACCTATAAACTTTCCGCCGGGATATGGCACTAAAAAAAAAATCAATTTAGGTGAGCCTCGTTGCAACTGCACCATTTCGTGACTATGGGCTGACGCGCACATTACGTGCGTTCACACTTCCACTTACGTGAAATGACACTGAAGACGACACATCTTCATCATCGTACAGCAACATTTCGTTTTCGAAGTTGGAACGTAAACCGTTCTTGATATCATTTAGAGCTTGTAACAGCTGCAAACGATAAGGACATAGTTGTCCCCTTAAAAGTCTCCACACAGACGTTACTGTGTGTGTAACTTACGCTAAGAACAACACACACACACACACACACACACACACACACACACACAAGCGCGCGCGCGAGGGAAGACTCGAACCTTCGTTGGGAGGGGCCGCATAATCTGTGATATGGCGCTTTTAACCGCGCGGTCACTCCGCGCGGCAGACGTTACTGGAACTGCTAATTCACGACTAGCCTTCCGAACTGTTTTCTTGGGCCTACGCGTGAAAGATAATCACTTGTCCAGGACGTTCTTGAGTCACTCTTGGTCGTTAAGTACTCTTCTTTTAGGAGCGGGTATACAAACAAAACCGTTTCAGTTTAGCTTCCATTTGATGTATTATTTATAACTGTATTGTAAGTTGAGTGTATAAATGCTATCAAGCCTTAAAAACCGGATATTCACTCTGAAACAACCTGTATGACAATTGCCGCTACTGCGTCGTACATAAACCTCCAGCACGCTGATCACTTGGGGACGACACTCTTCGAGGCTCTCGCAAGGCGGCTTGCCTGCTGGCCCCGCGTCATACGGGACATGGAGAAAACAGCACGCTACTGAGGGACCTGCGCGGCAGCACGGCCGACACCTCCACAGCAGTTCTACTACTGGCCAACGTACAGCACCAGTGGAAGCACGGCCACGAAGACTTCGCTGGCCCCTTCCTCAGAGGAATGAGGCTTATCGTCGCAGAATCATATTCCAAGTTTCCTTGTCTGGTTCGAATGGCATGTACCGTAGCTAAGACGATAAGCGCGTTGCAGCAACTATTTGCTATTGAAGGGGAACCTAAACAATCGTTTCGGAAAGTGTTGGTCAGTTTTCGTCCCGTACGTTCTAGTTCGAATGATTCAAATGGCTCTGATCACTCTGGTCATCAGTGCCCTAGAACTTAGAACTACTTAAACCTAACTAACCTAAGGACATCACACGCATCCATACCCGAGGCAGGATTCCAACCGTAGCGGTCGCGCGGTTCCAGACTGTAGCGCCTAGAACCGCTTGGCCACCCCTGCCGGCGCCCTCCTACGGGACTTCGCGAAACTGCTTCATCACTGCCGACACCGTACTCTATGGGACGTCCTAAGGCCAACAACACCCCCACGCCGGCCCGACTGTCACCCGAAACGATGTATGGGTTCGCACCTTTGGTGGAGCCTCAGGACGGATATCAGGCGTGATCAGTGCCGCCCAGGGACAATAAATGTGGAGGCTAATGGCGCCTTGTTGGTACAACACACCAACCGTCAGAGCACACGTTTGGTGGCTTTTCCCTCAAGGCATTCGCCACCGTTCCCAGAGCAAGCGTGATACAACCTTAGACGCCCAGTAGACCCACTTCCCCAGGTTCAGCACCGTCGGAGCGGTTTCCCCATGCAATGCGACACTTCTCCACCTGCAGCAACACTGACCTCCAGCACGGACCCGGAGGCCAGCATCAGTATCAGTACCAGGAACTAACCACAACACAGGACACAGTGACGCCGTAAATGGCGACACACAGTGAAACTTTACCTATCTTCATTCATTACATTTCGGGATCACAGCCGTGTAAACTTGTTTCTTCTTTCTCTAATATTTCGACCATCTTCAGAGTGAACCGAGAGACTGGTTCTTAAACAGTCGTACCTTAGTTTCCAACCACGGCGCCAAAGACATTCATTGGCGGTAAAAAGTATACATAATCTGAGTTCGTAGTTAGACTGTAGATGCAAGCTGAGATATTGATGCATCACTATTAACTGCACTTTAGGGACGTTTTCGTGAGTTTATTAAAGAAAGCCCGGATTCTGTGATTTATCCAAGCTGAAACTCAGAAAACATGAAGATACTCACCCACGCCCCCTCCACCCCTCCCCCCCCCCCTATTGGTACGGCGGTCACGATACCGACTACCGACAGGGCCACTTCTGGCCCTACGCGCTGATTGGAGAGGGATCCTGTATCTCTGCCATCCGAGAACTAGGTCAGTGCCCTGAGATGTCGGCTACAGATGACTCATCTGGCGGCCGGTAAGAGGCGCCAGCGGAACATCACTGACGTAAAGGCAGGCATAGAACCCGGCCGGCAAACGACTGCAAGACACTTTGAACTGCGCTGCGCCAAAGTCCCTACCTTGAAAATAGCGTACCTGGCTATTAATGGATTTCAACAGGACTACGTTCCGGATTGCTGTTCTATCGATTATTCGTGGCTTTCGGTGCCCATGGCCTATCCGGATTATTCTCTTAGTGACTAATCAACTGATTACAATGTGTCCGAACTTTACATGTAATAAAAGTTGCAGCAGTGTAGGAGTATTATACCAAGGAACACTTGCCTTTACTCATATTTAAACGAAATAATACTGCGATCGTTTGAAAATGAGAAGTAGTGACTATCGAGTCACGATAAATCAGTAGTATCCATCTGACTCAGTTCACTTGAACATTTTTTTTAATCATCTTACCGAGTGTACTCGTATAGTAACAGCTCTCTTCATAAAATTTGACTGCTAGCTTAACGAATTTACTGAAACTCCTTTTTGTTTTCATCATTACCTGACAATTGACTGTGTACCTAACTGGTAGCTCGCATTGTGATACAGTTGCGCTATGTATGTATAATAAACGTTTCATACAACGGTGCAAGCAAATGGTCTTCACTTGTCGCAGAGGTCCAGGTTGGAACAAAGTAGAATACTGGGTGTTTCACGTCGTTGCATCATGTAGCTGTTTTGCGGAAGTGCCGAGCAGCGTGTTACGTCGGCTAAGTCCTTCGCAACGGAGACACGTACGTAACTGCCCAACACCTCACACACTCAACAAATAGTTGTCAGAACGCTGTACCGCCCAGATATCCGGAGTTCCATCATGTCGGATATACTGTGTTCTAAGCTCTGACTGTTTAACTGTACACTCAACATGTTTGCTTATAATGAAATATGATATTTAACAACATGTACATATACATCTAGGTCACCCGTCGCAAATCAATGGTGAATGACGTAAACCTCCGACCTAGCTAAACAAATACAGCGGTGCTATGAATGATCAAATATTAGGAATAACAGAGTTACCACTCTAAAAAAACGCTTGGATGAGAATGGCCAAATATTACAAACATCACAGTTACTGTTTGAATGTGTGTGGAGGACTACCGTGCCGCTTGCATTATACCCCTTGAAGATGACGGATCGTCTCGAAAGGAGAACTCGTGCTAAGAGCGCGAATGGCTTTGCAGTTCACCCCCCCCCCCCCCCCCCCCCCCCGCTCCCCCAGGCACATCAGACCGATGATCGAGCTGTGTTACCACTAAACAGTTACACAAAATAAATTTCAAATCATGAATGCAAAAGGAGGCAAATGGTTCTTCCTTTGAGTGTAAGCAGTGAGTATCTATAGAAAATCCTTAAGAAATCTAAAGATTCACAAAGATACGCAAATATTTTAATATGTTATTCTACAAGTAAGACTTAAGAAAAAAGTTTATATAAACATAGGTCCACAAATATTTAGTTACGGAGTTACGGCTAATAAAAAATTTTACCTTAAATTTAGCAACTTCTGTAATATGAAGCCATCGCAAAACTGTACGAGGTTAAAGTAAGGCACGATTTCGAATTATTTTGTTGTTATTGATCTGGTGAATCTAATAAAACATGTTACAGCATCCATAATATCTTCTTCATCGTCTTCAAGTATCAAGCGCTCGTACTGATTATGAACGCTAGGTAGAGAACCTTCTCCGTAAGATTCTAAATACTCCGCTAATGTTTCGTGCAATCGGAATCCTCCAAGTTGGAAAACGTACGCGATATTTGTTAACTGCAGCCGTAGCTTTACCATCGCATTTGCCATAAACAAACACCATATCGGCGCATTCCTCTGTTGTAAATTTGAAAGGTACCCCTGTTCCCTACAAACTACAACAGTTATTATGTGGTTTCACTTAAATACACTGTTGTTGTTGTTATGTTCTTTCACTGAACAATACATAAAACTAACTCTTTTCAAGGTTAGGAAACGACTGAGACAACTCGCTAACGGTTGCCAACAATGACATAAACGTTTCTACATTCTTCAAGGAAAGTAAACATATTTACTTGTACGAGGGTGAGTCAAATGAAAACCTTAAATTTGTAATAACAAATCGAAATTTCGCGCCGTTATCTTGTAAATTGGTAAGCGTGCTACAAACAGCGTGCAGAATGGCCTGTAGGTGGCAGCAAAATTCAGATGCACACATACCGTCGCAGTGTCAGTATAAAAACGGCCGTCCCACTTGCGACTTGCACCAGGGAAGAACAGCGATCTGTTGTTCGGTTTTTGCGTAGTGAAGGTGTGAAACCTATTGAAATTCATCGACGAATGAAGGTTCTGTACGATGATGCATGTTCGTCACAGCAGCAAGTCTACGAATGGAGTAGGAAGTTCGCAAATGGTGTGACTTCAGTGGAAGATGCTCCTCGTCCAGGTCAAGCACAACGAGCTGTGACTCCACAGAACCGAGTGACAGACACAATGACATTGCAGCATGTTTAGAGATCAGTCATGGGTCAGCACACCACATTGTGCATGATATGCTCCAGTTTCACAAAGTGTCGACAAGATGGGTGGCACAACAGCTGACTCCTGAAATGAGAGAACGACATGTTGATGCTTGTGAACTTGTTCGGCGCTTTGAACGAAAAGGCGAAGGCATACGTGCAAGAATCGTTACTGGGGACGACACCTGGATTCGCTTCCATCAACCGGAAACAACGGGGGAGGGAGGGGAGAGAGAGAGAGAGAGAGAGAGAGAGAGAGAGAGAGAGAGAGAGAGAGAGCAAGGAATAGCGCCACTCCTCATCACCAAAACCAAAGAAGATTCGAACAGAACCATCAGCAGGGAAGGCTATGCCCTCTTTTGGGACGAAAAAGGAGTCATTTTGGAGCATTACAGGCCTAGAGGGACCACTGTCACCAGTGTATCATACACAGATCTCCTACAAAATCATCTACGGCCTGCAATCAAATGAAAGCGACGTGGATTGCTGTCAGCAGGTGCCCTTTTGCAACATGACAATGCAAGGCCCCACACTGCCCGTACAACAGTTGCAACAATCACAGACCTACATTTTGAGTGTCTTCCTTATCCACCATACTCACTAGACCTTGCCCTCAAGTGATTTCCATATATTTGGACCACTCAAAGACGCAATGGGAAGTAAGAAGTTCCGTTCTGATGAAGAGGTACGCCACGCTGTGCATCAGTGGTTGCGCGGACTACCAAAAGAATTTTTTCTAAAGGAATTATGCACTTTGTAAGCGCTGGAGGACTTTCATTGAGCGTGGGGAAGATTATGTTGAAAAGTGATACAGCTTTGTACCACTTCTGCACAATAAATAATATTTAAAAAAAATATTCAAGGTTTTCATTTGACTCACCTTCGTATAATAATCTTTGCTTCTCTGTATGTTCTGGAAAACTATGCATATACACCTCTGGGACTTTAGTAGATTCGCCAGACCAATAACAACCAAATAAATGGAAATCGTACTTTAATTTAACCTTGTACAGTTCAGCGATGGCTTCACATTAGCGTAGTTGCTCAATTTCGGGCAAAATCTTTTATTCATGTAAGCCTATACTATACCTCCTCTGCTTTCATCCTTACAGGAGATGCACGAGGAAGTATGTAAAATGGTTCGAGATGCCCTTTCGGCACGCGTTTACTCTTAGAAAATTTTCTACAATATTTCATTGTTTTCTCATGTAAAACGTGAAATATTTCTGTGTGAACACAGCATCTCCATTTCATCTCATCCTCCAGTCCTCCTCCATGTACGTAGTACACGGAGTAAGAATCAATATAAGTTCTTTAACTGCCTCTTATGCAAATGGGGTAAAGTTCGTGTCAATTTTTCCACGCAGGTACGTCCGTGCGATTATTCAGCGTCGCGTTGCATTCCAAGGTAAAGTGAAAATTACCAGATATAGAGATACGTACCACCAGTGCTCTGATTTAGCCCTTTAGTTCCGTTTGGAGTGCCGAATCTTCTATAGAGCACTTCAGTTCCGCACTTCTATTTTCTGGTTTCAGCTGTTTCGCTGCAGACGGAGCACTCGCTTAAAATGGCAGAAAACTGGATAAACTTTCGTCTGACCCTCGTATTCACTCGTATTAATTCTGAATAACCGCCACAGTAATTCAATTAACATTTAATTCTAGCCCTGTAGATCAAGAATGCGCCGTCTTGCTGCTGCGTTCTCATTCTGTAAAGTCTCTACCTGCCCTCGTCTTATTATTTCTCTTGCACACTCAACAATAGCTCACTGTTGTTTTATACTGATTGTGTTTAGGAATGGCTCGGATCTCTCTGTAGCTATCGTATCCTCGGGTGGATTTAAAAATACATACAATAGCATGTTCAGTTAACAGTTGTAAGTGAGGAGACGTATTGTGGGCTCTTTAAAATACACCAACTGAAAATTTATTCATATGCACAAATTTCACGTTTTCGAAGTTACGCGATCTGTCCACGAAAGAAGGCGTCTAAATCTGTTTAATCCTATCAATTATTTTTGTAAACGACAACGTGACCGCATTAAACGGTTACGTTTTATTTTTCTTCTGCCATCCCAAACTCTAACTAAAGTCATTATGAAGCGGTATGATAATTCACTTGATCTGTAGTCAAATTTGCAGAGTTGGATGAAAGTAAATCATAATATTAGTTCAATACTAATATTTTGTCATTTATAAAATTATATTAGACTGTGAAAACCGATTGTATATATTTAATCTGTTAAGAAAACCTATTTCGAAGTAATTTTAATGAATCCATGCGATAAATAGAATACTTTAATATGGCGTAGATTTATCCGCTGTGAAGCGGCAGATACTTGCTATACCTGCAGTTTCCGTGTCAAACACGTGTATGTTAATCACTGGTGTAAGTTAAACAGCGAACACTACGATGTGCGATAAATCAGAAAGCAGGCATCTTCATCAGGTAGTCGCGACTGTAGATGCCAAAACGCAATTACTTTCCTCCCAATCAAATAACTACTGATGGACAGTAGTATGATAGTATAGAAATTTTCAGTATTTTTTAAATTTTTTGTTTTTTATTATAAATTTCACTCTGTAAGACTAATGGCTCTCAATTACTACCGAGCGAGGTGGCGCAGTGGTTAGCACACTGGACTCGCATTCGGGATGCCGACGGTTCAATCCTGCGTCCGGCCATCCTGATTTAAGCTTTCCGTAATTTCCCTAAATCGCTCTAGACAATTGCCGGGATCGTTCCTATGAAAGGGCACGGCCGACTTCCTTCTCCATCCTTCTCTAATCCGATGAGACCGATTACCTCTGTCTGGTCTCCTCCCCCAAACAACCCAACCCAACCCTTTTAATTACCACATTCAGTTGAGATGCGACTGAAAGCGAAAGACAGAAATCGGGTAGATCACCTTTGCTATTGATGTGAATAAAAATATGACACCTAGTTTTGAGCGCAGGTAACAGAACGGCACAGAAAAGTGTCTATATTGCAAAGTCGTGTCCTGATTTAGTTTATTCGTAAAGAGAGCGAGAAGACGTAATTCTGAAACTCCATGAGAAGTGATCTCCATCTTTTCCTTCCTCCGTGGAGACCTCAGAAAGCAAGTTACACGTGGCGTCCCACGTTAAGAGTAAGGCGCAACAAGTGTTAAAAGACAGCATATGTTCTGGGTTTCGTGCATAGCTCTCCTGCTGTACGGGTGAGAGGTGCACCACAGCGTTAGAGTGAAATAGCCCGGCAAAGGGGAACGTAGCCAAAGTTGAAGTGCGTGGAACAGTACGAATCTTGTGGGGAAAACGTCTAAAGTAGCGGTATAAGCATCAAATGAAGTGTCGCTTGCAACCGTAGTGAAACTGTGCCAGCAGTTAACCAAGGCCACACACGCGTGTGTGGTGCTGATCCGCCGTGCAGTTCAGATCGTGCACCGTGCGATTTCCATCTTTCCTGCAAGCTGAAAGATCACACGATAATAGATTTTCCAGTGATGACGTTCACTCAGCGATTCTTCAGTGGCTCCTGTATCATGGAGGAACTGAACGACTGGTAGAACGTTCTTTTCAGAAATTCAGTAACTGCATTGCAAAATAATGTCGCTTTGAGCTGTGGTGCAGCAGTCAATAAAAGTAATTTGGCGTGCCATAATAATGTGTACCTTACTTCTTTAAGTCCCCTCGTTTTATACTGTTTTGAAGCGGTCTGTTACGAATGTCAAGGGACCTCACCTCACTTCTCACTGCAAATGAAACGGGCCGGGTCTGTTGAGTTGACAAAGTAAATGAAGCAGTGACTTACATAATGTTCCATCGCAGTTTTCAACAAACAATTTGACCAGAACGTACCACGAAATAAGAGTTAAAACCACAACTCTTTCTTGTATAAATCTGACAGAAGCAACATTGCTCTGCATTATGGATCCCTCATAAATCTGAGAGAAGCAACATTGGTCTGCATTATGGATCCCTCGTACTACATTCGCAGCATCCATGACAATGACACAACGTGTGATGCTATTCGATATTTCACATGGCACTGTTTCAGACTCGTGAACCTTGCCAGAGATGTTTCTTACACCGTTGTAAGCAGTTTCCTATGTTGTAAAAATCTCGGCAGGAAATGGTAATCAAATGGTTACTGAAGTTAGTATGTTGAATTCTTTGATTGTAGACATGCCATCGTACTTTCGGTAGAATATATCCACACAGTTCCGAAGACGTCAGTGGCAGATAGACGCATGAACTATCAGTTTAAAAGCTCATGCAGCTAAGTTTTTGACAAGAATAGTGTACGGAAGAATGAAAGAGAGAATTGGGGCTCTGTGAAATGACCATCGGTTTGGTTGTAGGAGAGGTCAAAGACGTAGTTCTGAACGTGGGCCGGCCGCGGTGGTCTCGCGGTTCTAGGCGCGCAGTCCGGAAAAGCGCGACTGTTACGGTCGCAGGTTCGAATCCTGCCTCGGGCATGGATGTGTGTGATGCCCTTAGGTTAGTTAGGTTTAAGTAGTTCTAAGTTCTAGGGGACTGATGACCACAGCAGTTGAGTCCCATAGTGCTCAGAGCCATTTTTCTGAACGTGGGCTTGATGAAAGAGGAAAGATTTAGGAGAAATAAAGACACGTCCATGAGACTTATTGATGTGGAAAAGGCGTCCGACAAGCTACAGTAGTGCAAGACACTTGCAATTCTCAGAAAAAGAGGTGTAAGGTATGGAGAAGTGCGGATAATACGCAGAACGTGCAAGAATGCAATGAGAAAAATAAGACTGGAAGACCAAGACCAGTGAGGTGGGATTCAAAACGGTGTAAATTAAGGATGTACTCTTTCTCCTTCGCTGTTTAACTTAGACGTCGAACAAACAGTGACAGACATAAAAAGAAGGTTCACGAGTGAGGTTAAAATTCAGGAGGAAAAGATATCTGTCACAAGATGCGCTGATGACACTACTATCGTTAGTGAAATTGGGTGAGAATTACAGGTCCTGTGGAACTTAATCAACAGTCTAATGAACACGGAAAATCGACTGAGAGTAAATCAGAAAAAGGGGAAAGTAATGAAGCGTAGAATAAATGTAATTAGCAATAAAATTAAAATCAAAATCGAGCAGCAGACAAAGTGAATAAATGCTGCTATATTTGAAATCAGGTGTTACAGAAGGCTGCTGAACTGGTAAGGTAAGTTGATGAGGTCGTCTTTGACATAATCAGCGAGAAAAGGAATATTTGAGAAACACTGATTCATAGAAGGGACAGAAAGACCGGACATGTCTTAAGAGATTGGGAAAAAATTTTCATGACGAAAAAAATGTAGGAAAAGACAAGAGGTTGGAGTACGTGCAGTAGATAGTGGATGACGTTGGACGTACATCCATGAGCCAAAACATTATGACCACTTGTTTAATCCCATGTTGTTCCACTTTCCAAACACATTACAACAGAGATTCTCCTTGGCATGGATTCTGTAAGATCTTGACAGAGTTCCAGAAGTATGTGGCACAAATGTCTAGGCACAGGTCGAGCAGTTGCTGTAAATTACGGGTTGATGGTTTACGGGCACGCAGTGGCGCTCGATATGTGTTCCAGGGGGAACAGATCAGGCACATTTGCTGGCCAGGACATCAGTGTGAGTTCACCATAAAGCCCCTCGAACCACTTCAGCACAATTCTGATCTTGCAATATGGACAGTTATCCTGCCGGAAGATGTCATTGCCGTACGGGGAGGCTTCAAGCACGTAGCGATCCAGTTTGTTTGCAGTAATGTTCATCATAGTTGTCTGCTGTCATAATTCCTTCGATTACCGCCACAGATCCCCTGTATGCCCAACTCAATGTAACCCATGGCATAGTTCTGCCATCACCAGCTTGCATGTTCTATACAGCCATTCGCCTGGATGTCGCCGTGTAATGACCCAACTATCGACCTGGTATAACAAGAAACGCGATTCATTCGACAGGTGATACATTTCTATTGACCCACGGTGAAATGTCAGCGATGCTGTGCCCACTGCAGTCTTAAGTGACTATGTCGTAGGGTCAACACAGGAACACGTAGGGGTCGTGTGATGTGGAACTCCGAAACACTTGTGCATCCACCAGCATTGTACTCTGTCGTCAGCTCTGCAACAGATCGCTACCTATCCTGGATTGCACGACGAGGGTTCCTCTTGACCTCTACGTTTTATGATGAGACTTGATGGTCCAACACCTCACGGCCTACTCGTTATTTCATCATCCTTCAAACACTTTCCATGGGTGCTCACGAGAACGCCAGCAGGCTACCAGCTTTGCCGTTTAAGAAAGTTTCGTTTCCAGCCGCAGCGCCAGAACAATGTGCACTTTGTCAAAACCGCTTCTGTCCGAGCGTTTCCGCATTTGGGGCTCTTATATTCGCTATAAAGACTGCCCGTTCTTCTCTCTTCCGCTTGCATTGTTTCCTTACTGCATCATACGCCCGCAACACCACCAGGAGGCATTGAACCTCGTGGTGGGCAGTGGTCGTAATGTTTCGGCTCATCAGTGTAAGTGCTGCTCCGAGAAGAAGAGGTTGATGCAGGAGAGAAAGTCAGGAAACTGACGATGGAAAAAAAGGCGAGCCTTCAGTGTTCTGATCCTTGGTTTATGCGTTGCAGCTCGCATTTAGAATTAAGTTTCAAACATTTCTCAGACGTCAGGAATTGTGAGAAAACTTCTGTGGTGTCGAGTCGCCAGTTTCGAGCCTGTGATAACTATTGCTGCCTAGGTCAGTATCAGTTTGCATTACTTTATCTGTGCAGCTTTAGTGGATAACTGGTTTCCTGGGTCCCAGTCTTGAAGTGGAGTCATTGCATTACGCGAAATTTCGTCTTGAGAGTTGGGCTAACCGCTCACATTGTAGAGGTGGCCTCGTGTACCCAAAGGCGAAGCTGCGCCGCCTGCAGACTTTCCGGACAACAGGCGGAGGGCGGCAGACTCCGTATCGACCGGGCGGCCTAACTTTTGCATATGCTGCTACGGTAGCTCAGGCGCTGACGTACATCGGCGATGCATTGCGGAGTGGATGGCTGCTACTCGTGATGTTTTTGTTAACGTTCGCCAAACCGTGTCCGAGTGGACAGAGTAGTGTGAACTGGACAATGGTATCCTTGTTAGGGAACAACTGCTTCAACGTAAGATGCACCACGTGACCAAACATTCCCCTTGAGACATTCTGTTTCATTTGCTATTGGAGAGTAACTATAAAATAAATGATAGGCATTATTACTACTCTGGAACCAGGTACGGGTATATGTTTAAAATTAAGAACTAGGCGATTCGATGAAAAAATAAATTTGCATTTTCACCTTAAGTAAGCGCTACTTTCTTTTAGAAGAATGACTAACGGAACCGTGCTACTCTTACCTTATACTCGCTGGTTGAATAGTCTGAGCACCATTTGTTAATTTGGTGTTGAAGGCGACCAGAAATAAGAAGACCGGCTGTATATGTTGGGTTTATCAAGCTTGATTCAGACTGTGAATGGAAAAGTAGAGTTGTTTAAGAAGCAAATAGAATGCTGAAATCGATTACTGTGCTTTAACTTCCTGTTCTTCGTGAGGACAGCCTTCAATGTTCGCGAAAAACTATCGCTGATTGTTGATAGCTGGGTGAGGAATTGAACCTCCATCATTGGGAAGGGGAGTCCTTTGTAATAAATACTGCGCTTAACTTGCTGAATACCTATCGCTGAGGATTGGTTTTTACCTTACTTACTTTCCGTTGAAGATATGTGGCCACGGGACACTTACGCCGTTAACACGAGCGAATGCCGTTGTTCGTGCTACATAAGAACACAGCAGTCCTCCATAATTATACACCGACAGAAAAAAATGGCATCACCAAGGAGTAGTTGTGGTACATAACGTAAAGTGGTAGGCTTATTTAAACATCTGAAAGACGATGCCTATTCAAATCCCGCGCAGTCGCATAAAAGTGGCGCTAGTATCGCCACTATGACAAAACAAATAAGGTTCGCTTTAAATACACGCTGTAACGGTCGTGAACGTTAGTTGCCTGTGCAATTGGACGCGGTAAGTTGATCTTAGTCAAGAATGCCTTTTACGCGACAAAGACTCCATTATCTACATCTCACTGAGTCTCAACGAGGTTGTGTAGTAGTGCTACCAGACGCCGGATGTTCCTTCTACGATAATGTAGAAAGACGTGGCAGGAACGTAGCCACTATACATAGTGCTGGCGGAAGTGATCACGAGAATGTACGGGCGCTAAGACGACCTGGTTCTGGATTGGAACCACAGAGAGGGAAGACTATCGTCCTGGGCATATGGCACTGGCGCATCGCACAGTAGTTACCACCCACCACAGTCACCCAACGAACTGTTACATAAGGTTACTTAAAGAACAGCTCCGAGCCAGTCGCCCTGTAAGCTGCAGTCCACTGATTCCAAACCATCGCCATCTGAGACTTCAGTGATGTTAACCGAGAGGACATTGAAGGGCAAGGTGGAGGTGTGTTGCGTTTTCGGGTGAAAGCTGGTTATGCCTCAGTGCCGGTGATGGCCGTGTGTTGATTAGGAAGAGGCCAGTTGAGGGCCTCCAACCAACCTGTCTGTGTGCTACACCTACAAAGTCTACACCTGTAGTTAGGATCTGGGATGTGATTTTGTATGACAGCAGGAGCACTATAGTGGTCATCCCACGCACCGTGACAAAATTTGTACGATCGTCTGGTGATTCGACCTGTTAGGCTGCATTACAGGGGGTGTTATCCAACAGGAAAACGCCGCCCACAAACCGCTGTTGTAACCCAACATGCTCTACAAAGAATGGTGGGTCGACATGTTGCCCTGGCCTGCTCGATGCCCAGACCTGTCTCCAATCTAGCACATAAGGAACGTTATCGGACGACACCTCCAGCGTCATCCACGAGCAGCATTAGCCGTCCCTCTGTAGAGCGACACATTTTTACTGTCCGTTTTTGCTGCACTGTCTCCTGAAACATGCACTTGATTTAGACAACCTTTTTCAAGTCGAATGGTTTGATCAGACGTATCATGTCCACAGATCGCTGGCTTGCAAAACAAGGTCGTTTAGGCTCGCCTGGCTTCATAGCGGCTGCTAGTCGACCATCCGTGTGGCACACCAGCCAGGCCGACTGTGCGTATAAGCGGTTTCCCACTATCGTCAGTGCCGGCATAGTCCCTGTTCGCCATCTCCACATCAGAAACGAAAATCAATAACAGTTAAAAGAATGCACACACAGCAATGGTCCAAGCAGTATCTTATTTTCGCGGCGACAAAAAGGTCATCAGATCCCAGATTTAAAATGATGATAATAGTGATAATAAGTACCATTGCGATTGCTTGTCATTAGCCGACGGTGTCCGCACTGGGGAAAAGGTGAAGGGAAAGAAGATCAAATCGTGAACTATACTTGCGCAGTGCATGGAGTCGAACTCGCCCAACAAACTTGCAGAAGTTGTTCAGCGATATTTTCTGAATATTTCGATACAAGGAACCGGTGGTCTTCAGTGGCGTGTTATAGACTAATTCCATTTCGTTTAATTTCTTACCCTGATTTATTTTTGTATGTGTATTGCACTGAAAATTTCTGCACAACAGTGGAAGCGTCGATTACATGCTCATTTTGTCTTATCAGGAAGCAAAGCTGTTCCATTCACTCGTTGTAATTACTGTTGACAACAGAAGTGCCCTAGTCTTGCATTTTGTATTGCTGGCGGTGTTTCGAGTTTGTTTTTCCCGCAGTGCTGGTTGTACATTATCAGTGAGAGACGGCAGAATGGCTAGGTTTACCCGTGCGACTTCTGGCTGTGGTGTGCGGCAAAGACACGGTTCATCAGCGGGATACAACACCCGCTTCTGGTTGAAGACGAGCATAGCGAGGGGTTAGCCAACATTCCAGCTGAGGTGTTTCGTAGAGCGATCTCTACTGCGGCGGCTGGCTGTCGTGGATGCGGATGGTCTTCACATTGAACAACATTTGTAGCCTGGAACTTAAATATTGTATGCAATTAGCAAATATTACCCTCTCACGTGGGAACTGAAATGTGTTTATTTCAACGTTTTATTCTTATTTGTCTTCCACATGTCGTTACAAGTGTTTCCAAAATGTTTCGTTGTCCTACGATCACTCGTTTTTCGTGGGGGGCCCCTCTCAAGTAGCGAAAGTTTAATTATAACCACCGTGTATTTGCTTTAACGTCTTTTGTCGTCAAAGCGTTGACCCTTCATGTCAGTTTCTGCACTTTATCATTTTGTGGTAGCTTCGTGTCCATAGCACAAAGTTTCGCGTTTTGCATTTCAATCAAGTGGCGACATCAGTCGACGCTTAGTTGTTTTTATGATACTGACGAGCTAAATTTCCGTGATGTCACTGGAAGCCATCTGCATACTGGTCGGAACTAAGGCTAGTTAGTCCTTGGATATCCTGCATGGTATACACTCGGCATTAGAAGGTTTCCAGATGTCTTACTGTGCTGGGATATTGATTAAGTCTGGTGGTACTTGGAGTACCCCAGCTTCAGAAGTCTGAAAAATCTGGCGATGCTCACGCTCGTGTCAGTGACTACACCTCGTACCACAACTGATGCACGTAAAATTACTCTTCACATTGGAATAAGGAAGTGAACAATTACACCTTTGACAAGACTACTAAAGGCTTGGTAAAAATAAGTTACATAAAGAAGACATTAGCTGTGGCATCTTGCGATGACTAGAGCGCCAGCTATGAAGGAAGATGATGCATGGACTGAAAATAAAAGGGAAATAGAGATGACAGGATTCAGGCTTCACCTCACTTTATTCTGAATACAGGTCTAATGGCTTATGCTTTAGTTTTCCGCCATTATCAAATGGTTCAAATGGCCCTGAGCTTTATGGGACTTAACATCTGTGGTCATCAGTCCCCTAGAACTTAGAACTTATTAAACCTAACTAACCTAAGGACATCACACACATCCATGCCCGAGGCAGGATTCGAACCTGCGGCTCCAGACTGAAGCGCCTAGAACCGCTCGGCCACACCGACCGGCCCGCCATTATCGGTTCGGTCACGAAGTGATCACGTAGCGGGGAAGAGAGGGTGTGGAATCGCCTGCTCGCTCTTCTGTTCAAAGACCTACAGATGAGGAAAGTGCGTTGCCACAAACCGAAGACCTGCCTTCCCTCACGTAACTTCACTCCTCCCGCTGTATCCTGAAAAAGCAGTTTATCCATTGATATGGTTCTACTGCACTTCTATGTGGTACACAGATTTAATATTTGTTCTTATACCAGTTTATTTAACAATAAATGTTAATTGCGTACCATTAAACGACCCATTTTAATAATCTACGATTTTCCGTCTGGGCCTTCTGTGTAGCAAATTTAGTGCACTTAAATTTCGTACTGCGAAACAGAAGCCGCGGCTTTCGAAATATTCAAGAAAAATCTCTAAAAGTGACATTCAAAGCCCCTCCCTCTCCCCTTACCCCTCTCACGCCCATGCTTGCACTCCCCTCTACCACTGTACAAATATTTACGACCTCACGATTTTTCCCCCTGTCCGACCTTTTTTGTCCTTCGTTGACACGGCTTTTAGCGTTTCGGAGACGTGGCGTTGTAGGTAAACTGTATCGATGGTCATTCCCGGATACACCATCATCCAGGAAAACGGCTGCTCGAAAGATGCGCCGCGCCACGGATGCAAGCTGGTAGTGCAGTAATGTGGTGCGAAGAACATTGGCCTGTGTTTCTATAGGATTTGCGGTAGTAATCAAAGCCACCACAGCAGCTGTGGACTACATGAACATTATTGCGGACCACCTGCGCCCTTCGTGCTTCAAATCTTCCTGACGGCGATACGCGTTCTGCAGCTTCAGTAGCACGTTTTGTTTACTTAGCATTGGTTACAATACGGCTGCGCAGTATACAGAAGGCGCGGCTGCCAGCTTGCAATGCTGTCTTGTGGCCAGCTAACTGAGTTGCCCTACGCGCCTAAGCGCCGTGAGGTCCGTTGCCAGCCGCACAGCTAAGGATGCGCCGCGCTTGGTGGAGGATCGGCCTGGGAAAGTGATTTTCTTTACGTTGCCATGGCATAGCGTCAGTGATGCACAGTACGCGGCTAAGGTTTTCAGTCAGCACTGAAATCAACGTTTCGCAGTTAGTGTTTTATTTCCCATTGCAAGACACAAGCCGTCTTTATTTCTTTATTATATTTAACCAAGACTTGCCCTCTTGCATCTCCACGGCGGTTTGTTTAAACCCAAGCATCTTTGTAATCCCGTCTTATGCACACTACATCAAGCTATTTTAACAAATATTTTAAATAAAATAAAGAATACGATAAAATGAAATAAATTCGCTGTAAGGAAAAGAAATTAAACCACATCCATATACTGCAAATTTATTTCTATTCTACAGACGTGGAGGTTTGTGTATTCCTCAGAAACACTTAGTCTTGTCAGTTTATTTCGTTCATCCCAAGCTAAGCGACTGTATTGTTGGATACCCTCCTGCTGTTGAGTGTCTAGTCCCTATTAGCGTCTTCGTAGGTTCGTATGGGTTGCCCCTATGCTAATGCCGATACAAAGCTGGAGAAACAATTTACAAGAACAGTATGCAAATAAATAGTTATGTACCGATAACAATGTCTCGCAATTATATCAAGGAAATCTCAGTTAATCCAAACTTAATGCTGATTTATGTTACGCTCGTGTCAAATGCTTCCTCCAAATGCACACAACAATGCACAGATTGTTGTGTGTGGCACAGCTGCACATGCACGTCCAGATTGTAATGGATCAGTCACTGCGCCAGAAAATAACTAGAAAATCCACACAGACGAACCATGTTTGAAACTAAAGGGGATTAATGTATGTTACCTGAGCGAGTGCACCTGTTGATCGTAGATTAGCCTAATTAATATTGTTACATCGATAGTCTGATATTAAAATGTGTCACATATATTCTTTCCATTGCTTACCTGATGATACCAGTTCTGCCGAAACTAGAAAAAAATGAAAGAATGATTTATCATCAATTTTCGATATTACATAGATACGATTTTCTGTAAAAATTTACGAGCAATACTTAGTGCATCTTTTATCTCTTCTTTAAGACAACAGTATCATCACACGTGCAGGATTGAAATTCTGACTGCAGCAGTCCCAGTCGTACTAATTTTCCACGTTGTACACGGGTGGCCTCTCGTTTTACAGTATTCACTAGGCACGTATCGGCAGCGTAACGAGCACAAGCAAAGTAGAGAAATCCATGCTTCCTTCTGCACCTTTTTCCACGTTCCGACACAATGGAGCTCGCACTGATCTCGCCGTCTGCTTCCCCTACTTTCTGTGCAGGTCTCCAGGCTGTGGAGCGCGTGACCTGCCTCCTGACGACGACGACGACGACTCCTGCACGTTTCCCAGAAACGCGAGGTGTTTCCACGACTTTCATTTAACAGTGGCGGTGCTTATGAAGCGGCAGACCGGCCGTGTTGGTACATTTCTCGTGGGCTCTCGTCTGCACGGCGACGTGGCGAAATCTGTGGCAAATAGTGGTGGGCTTCTTGTGCGCCGCTGCGGCTAATGCGCGCGAGAGAACCGTGGTGCTTAGGAAGCTGGTTGTACAGTCGGCTGGGGCGTGCTACAGCCCCTCCCTGTGCCGAAGCGCTGCAGTGCGGCTGCGGGCAATGGAAAGTGCAGCGTCGGCTGAAGCAAAAGGGTTAGATACAACTGGGTATTGCAAATTCAGTTTCGACTAGCATGTGAATACGATATTTTATACTGAAATCGCCATCTGTGTATGTCGCTTGGTGTGTGTCCTAATTAAAAGCCGTTTCAACTCTTTGCAGAAATATTCTAATAAATTTGTAGTAGAACTACCTCACAAAAAACACTAAACGTGAGTCTCATTAGGAAGTTGTGTCCATACTTAGGCTCACGAGAGTGTCACTTGGATTAACTCGGTTGATTTTCATATTCGTCGTTGCATCCGACTTAGGTTCGTTATTATTTCGTATCACTAACTGGACAAGTGAAACCCATTCTCTGAATGCTTTAAAACCCCTTATTTCGGTACTGTCAATTTGTGACGTACATAACAATCTAAAAGTAAAAAAAAAAAAATGGTTCAAATGGCTCTGAGCACTATGGGACTTAAAAAGTATTGTCATCAGTCCCCCAGAACTTAGAACTACTTAAACCTAACTAACCTAAGGACATCACACAACACCCAGACATCACGAGGCAGAGAAAATCCCTGACCCCGGAAAATCAACAAGTACACGAATTTAATGAAGCCATTTTATGAGATAAGTTATTGCACAGACATATTTAGAGTTTTCTACGCTCGCTGCCATATATTAGGGCTTTCCTTCCGTCGCTGGTCGCTTCGTGACCTCCTTAAAACCATCCTTCTACACTGGAACACTGCAGGCAGCGCTACAGAGTTACTGAGAAGATGAGTATGTAAGTCACGTGCGGTGGAGGACATTCTCCAGAGGAGATGAATACATTACCCTCACACAGCGAGGAAGTTTGACAGCTGTTGCTTTTCAAAAGTTGATTGGCCACGCGCAGTAGCACGTTGGCTTCCTGCTTTTGTGGAGGTGAACCATTGAAAGGTGCCGAGGAGACAAGCAAGAGAGCCATCCGCATTACATAATTTACCTCGTGCTGCGACAAAGTAATTGTTTCCTTTACGCCTCACTGGTGGTGTACAATAAGCGTGGAGCCAGAAATGGTGGCGAATAGTTGAAACGGGTGACATACTGTATTTATATAGGGGAGACAAATAGAAATAATAAGTAAACTGTTCATTATTGCAAAATTAATTGCCATAATTGTTAATACATTTACGCAACTTTGAGAATATGCCGTCAATAACTTCGTGGAAAAATGTTTGCCGTTACCTACGGAAACTACTAAACGTCATTTTCCAAAGCTGTTTCACAGAGGAAGACTTCACTGTAGCTCTGTCTCTAGATTGTCGCACAGATGACAAAATGGTAGATATCGAAATTGATGACAGAGGGATAGAAAAACAATTAAAATCGCTCAACAGGGGAAAAGCCGCTGGACCTCGTGGCGTACCAGTTCGATTTTACACAGAGTACGCGAAGGAACTTGCCCCCCTTCTTGCAGCGGTGTACCATAGGTCTCTAGAAGAGCGTAGCGTTCCAAAGGATTGGAAAATGGCACAGGTCATCCCCGTTTTCAAGAAGGGACGTCGAACAGATGTGCGGAACTATAGACCTATATCTCTAACGTCGATCAGTTGTAGAATTTTGGAACACGTATTATGTTAGAGTATAATGACTTTTCTGGAGACTAGAAATTTACTCTGTAGGAATCAGCATGGGTTTCGAAAAAGCCGGTCGTGGGAAACCCAGCTCCCGCTATTCGTACACGAGACTCAGAGGGCCATAGACACGGGTTCCCAGGTAGATGCCGCGTTTCTTGACCTCCGCAAGGCGTTCGATACAGTTCCCCACAGTCGTTTAATGAACAAAGTAAGAGAATATGGACTATCAGACCAATTGTGTGACTGGGTTGAAGAGTTCCTAGATAACAGAACGCAGCATGTCATTCGCAATGGAGAAGTAAGAGTGATTTCAAGTGTGCCGCAGGGGAGTGTCATAGGACCGTTGCTGTTCACAATATACACAAATGACCTTGTGGATGACATCGGAAGTTCACTGAGGCTTTTTGCAGATGATGCTGTGGTGTATCGAGAGGTTGTAACAATGGAAAATTGTACTGAAATGCAGGAGGATCTGCAACGAATTGACGCATAGCAGGTCAGCAACTGGAAGCAGTTAATTCCATAAATTATCTGGGAGTAGGCATTAGGAGTGATTTAAAATGGAATGATCATATAAAGTTGATAGTCGGTAAAGCAGATGCGAGACTGACATTTATTGGAAGAATCCTAAGGAAATGCAATCCGAAAACAAAGGAAGTAGGTTGCAGTACACTTGTTCGCCCACTGCTTGAATATTGCTCACCGGTGTGGGATCCATACCAGCTAGGGTTGATAGAAGAGATAGAGAAGAGCCAACGGAGAGCAACGCGCTTCGTTGCAGGATCATTCAGTAATCGCGAAAGCGTTTCGGAGATGATAGATAAACTTCAGTGGAAGACTCTGCAGGAGAGACGCTCAGTAGCTCGGTACGGGCTTTTGTTAAAGTTTCGAGAACATACCTTCACCGAAGAGTTAAGCAGTATATTGCTCCCTCCTACGTATATCTCGCGAAGAGACCATGAGGATAAAATCAGAGAGATTATAGCCCACACAGAGGCATACCGACAATCTTTCTTTCCGCGAACAATACGAGACTGGAAAAGAAGGGAGAGCCGATAGAGGTACTCAAGGTACCCTTCACCACACACCGTCAGGTGGCTTTCGGAGTACGGTTGTAGATGTAGATGTAGAAATAGGCGTGCAGATCTTTGTCGGAAGTAAATCGACAGTCACGAAGGTCTTTCTTCAAGGTCTCGAAAAATATGGAAATCGCGTGGGGAGAGATCAGGGCCATATGGAGGATATGTTAGGGCTTCCCACAGAAATTTCTGTAGCGTAGTCGAAGCAAACTTCGCAACATGTGGACAGGCATCTTGTTGGTAAGTTGTTTCAATTATGCTGCAGAAGTTCCACAGGGAAGCTCATACACATCCTCCATATAGTCTCGTTCTCTCCCCGTGCGATTTCCGTAGTTTTGGAACCCTGAAAGAAGACATTCATGACGAAGAGGTGCACGCATGAGAACAATCGTGGTTCCGTTCCTGCTCCTCTGTCTGGAAGTGTGGCACCCAAAAAGAAAAGACAGTCATTTTACTGTGTTCTTACAGAGAGGTATGAAGGTAGCGGAAGAGAGATGAAAGTATTTGTATTTGTCACTAGTTTGTACCCGAGAATTATTTACTTCAGTGGTTGATAGAGAACGTCGACCAGAGTGGGGAACGCTTTAAATGGGTAACGCTACTCTATCGAAAACTGTGGGCCGTATGAGTATGTTAGAGTGACGAGAACAGTCTACTCCAAACACTGGGAACATTTACGCTATTTTTTCATCCAGTGCCATCTCTCGTGACAAATTTGTGACAAAACTGCAGTTTATTTTGACTCGCTGGCCCACTCAGCATTCTCATGATTACTACTACTTACCATACGTTACGCCAGGGTTCCCGAACGGTGTTACACCTACCGCTGGTGGTATGCAAGGACATTTCAGGTCGTTAGCGTAGAAGTAAACAAAACTGGTACTGATGTAGTTCTATAAATCAAATAGACCACGTTGCCATTGATCTCAGAGCCAAAAGTTGGGTGTTAGACGTTAACACAACGCGGGGTGCCGAAGATGGGAGTGATGATTTCCTTGTCAGAGGCCTTTTAAATATACAGTGTAAATGAAGAACGGGGTCAAAGTTAAAAAGAGTGGAAAGTTACCATGTGAAGAAACTAAAAGTTGAAGCAACGAAGACCGGATACCAGTTGCAACTTAGTAACCGCTTTGAAGCATTCAGTGAAATGGACACGAATCAGGACCTTGAGCCTTGTGGGGAAATAGCCAGAGCTCAGTTGGGGATACAGCAAAGTAAACACTCATTGGAAACACAGTGGGCAAGAAGATCTGGTTTGGAAAGGAATGTGCAGATGTCCTGGAAAGGAGGAAGGAAGCCAGGAACAAGTGGCTGAAGGGGACAAATCTGGCACAGGAGAAAGCACAATTTGAGGAGGTCCGAAAGACTACACAAGCAATTCTGAGAAGCGCAAAGAGGAAATACATAAGGGATATCAACACTGAAGCAGAAACAGACCTCAGACGACAAAAGACTAGGGAAATGTTTCTGAAGGTATGGCTAATCCGCACATCAGTAGCAGACAAATTGCGCGAGAGTCGGGAATCTCAATAATGTCGGTGTTGAGAATGCTACATAAACTTCGACTGCACGCGTACCATATGTTCAAACGTACCTGCGCTCTGTATTTTAATTTAAAAAACCTACCTGTTACCAACTGTTCGTCTAAAATTGTGAGCCACATGTTTGTGGCTATTAGAGCGCCGTCTATCACAAAGCGAAAAAAGTGGTCCAACTGAAACATTGATATTTCTTTACGTACTACACGAATATGTAATAAAAATGTGGGTTCCTATTAAAAAAAAAGAAAAAAATGCAGTTGATATCCGTTTGACCTATGGCAGCGCTATCTAGCGAGCCAACCATAGCGCCGTCTGGTTTCCCTTTCTTTCTTTGTAGTTTTTTCGTTTGATGCTAATTTCGTGAGATATTTGGTCCGGTCACTATCAATGGACCACCCTGTATATTTTAAATGCAATTCCTCTATTGCTCATTGAATACTGGTATCAGAACTAACTTAATTTCATACTATTCGCTACAAGTAAGAGTGTGTAAAAATAACTCCCACGAAACATAATTGCGAGCAGCAGCTGGGGTAATGGATACAGAGCGTGTAAGAACAGAGCCGAACGTGCGCTGGAGCAGTTCATCCCGGGCGTGGTGGAGCCTGTTCTACATCTCTCCATAGCAGGAAAATGTGAGATAACTATCGGAAATCAATCGGGTGCCTCGTGTTTTCTGATGGCGACTCTCCCTGCTAGACCACACAGGTCTTACCTCATTCACCTATCATAAATTCTCTGTAGCTTTTGGAAAGGGAGGAATCGTGGGGGCCGGCCGGAGTGGCCGCGCGGTTCTAGGCGCTGTAGTCTGAAACCGCGCGACCGCTACGGTCGCAGGTTCGGATCCTGCCTCGAGCGTGGATGTGTGTGATGTCCTTAAGTTAGTTAGGTTTAAGTAGTTCTAAGCTCTAGGGGACTGATGACCTCAGATGTTAAGTCCCATAGTGCTCAGAGCCATTTTTAAATCGTGGGGAAGACTAAGGAGATGAAACAGATTGTGGTGAATAATGGAGTGCTTCAGACAGTGTGTTTACTAGTCTTGTAACAATAAAACTACACCATTAAATGCAGCTCTTTATTTATCCTACGAGATGTAAGTTCCTGGAGCTCAGCTTAAGTGTCACGCTTATTAAAATTCTGTCACCAATAGAAATATCGGGCTAAGTCAAATTTATCATCGGAAATTAAAATCTGTTGAAAGGAAATATAATAAAGAAATATCAATTGATGACATATAAAATATTTTACCCATGTGGTCCTTTCGTACTGGTATGCATAATTAATCTTAGGGTAGAAACAGACCATAGCGGAAGCATCCAGTAATCTTCAGATGAAACATCAAAATGTATAGTCTCATCCGTTCGCACGTCTGCACGCACCTTTGCTTCTTGAAACTTTGAAAAACTGGCGAATGCACACACACTTGCAGGGACTACATGAATACAGCGTTTCAAAAAGCTAGATCCCATCTAACACTTCGTGTCTTTAATAAAAGTTTACTGCTTGTTTGCCTTTATTTAGACGTCTGCATGAAGATAACAACATACAAACGGAAAGAACTACGGCAGGATACCCCAACAAAAACAGACGAAAGTCCCTTGAACCAAAAAAAAATTGCATTTAACTATGTAATATATGAGTAAGGACCGTTTGACGATGGCACACATGTGCTCTGATCAAGTGGTGGAAGTGTTTTGCAACAACTAGACGGAACCTAATCCTGTAACGTTTAACGCCGTCGTCGGAAAAGATGAATTTTTGCTCGACTTGAGGAATTACTGTATTCATCATTTTCAGATATGATATTCAGATTAATGTTTGTGACAGTTAACGAGCGCACGACTTGCAAGACCAGTACTCGAATCTCTGCCAGCATTAGACACACCGGGTGAATATGTCGCAGCAAGTCAGCAGTAGTTAGCAAATTTTCAGATATGATATTCAGATTAATGTTTGTGACAGTTAACGAGCGCACGACTTGCAAGACCAGTACTCGAATCTCTGCCAGCATTAGACACACCGGGTGAATATGTCGCAGCAAGTCAGCAGTAGTTAGCAATTTAATGCTGGAACATGTTAAGATTTACGGGATAAGAAAGAACAACGGGCATTTTTCTGTTAAAAAGCTATGTAAGCGCTTGCAAGTCTTCCCTCTTAACTCCGTCTCTGGTTTGACGTGAAACCACTTGCGATTTTTTTTTAAATGTAATATTCGTGAAACCAGTCGTGGGCTTCTCCAGAGGACACTGCTCTTCAGAATTTCTTTAATCGTACCGTGCTGTATCGACCTAGCCTAAAAACAATACGCAAGTTAGCTGATCGATGTAACCATTATGATGGTATGACATCGATACGGGGTCAGCAGTCAATATGCGGGAAGTGCTGTGAGCTGCGGTTTGAGGCAGGGTGCAGCGACGTCCTGGAGTGATCACCTGGGCAAGTGCAGGCAGCCGGAGCGTTAGCAGGCACGGCTTCGCGCTTATCGATCACGCGCACGCGGCCGCGGCACGCAGTGTACGCAGCACGCGCCTCGTTGCGTAGCCGTGCGCCCGCACACCCCCGCTTCTCTAGCCGCCCCCGCCCCCATGATGCGCTCCGCCGAACAGCTCCCTCTGCGGCGAACTTGTTACGTCCTCGCACAGAGTACTCCAGCCTTACCTTCAGAGACTAATGCACTGCGCACGCAGTTAACTAGCACTGCTGTATCAGCATTAAGTTGCTAGGCTTGTCTACCTCAGTGGCGCGTCTAGCGTTGGATACTATGGTTGATAGAAATCGGCTTGCAGGAAGACAGCTTGGGTCAAGAAGAAATGTACGAAAACGTGCGCAGTGGCAGTACTTACCATACGACTTAGCTTATAAGATCGATTGACAGGCCTTTTCACAGTGTTGATTGGAATGTGCTCTTTGAAATTCTGATGTTATCTGAGGTAAAAAGGAGGGACCAAAACACTATAGTTATAAGACTCGAAAGAAATGGAAGGAAGGCAGTGATTAAGAAGTGAGTGAAACAGGATTGTAGACGGTCCCTTATACTATTCAATCTGCGTATTGAGCAGCTAGTAAAGGAAACCTAGGGGGAATTTGGAAATTCAATTAAAAATCAGGGAGAAGGGAGAAAAACTTGCAGGTTTGCCGCTGATATTGTAATTCTGTCACAGAAGGCAAAGGATTTGGAACGTAAGTTCAACTGAATGGATAATGTCTTGAAACGAGGTTAGGAGATGAATCTCAACAATTCCCTACAACTAATTCCTCTCCTACGCTAACCTCTTCATCTCAGAGTATCATTTGTTTGGATGTATCCCAATCTCTGTATTCCCCCTGCAGTTTTTATCTTGCACAGCTGCCTCTAGTACAATGGAGGTTATTCCACGATGTCTTCCCACATGTCCTATCATGTCCAAAGTAGCGAGGACATAGTAAGCAGACTGAAGTAGCAATAAAAGCGATTCTGAGAAACAAAAATTTGTAAACCTTGAACACAAATTTAAGTGTTAGCATGTTTTGTGTGTAAGCTTACGTGAAATAGAAACGCTAACGATAAACTGTACAGACAGTAGGAGATTAGAAGCTTTTGAAATCTGGTCGTACAGAAGAATGCTGAAGATTAAATGGGTTGATCGGATAACTAATGAGGAAGTACTTAGTTGAATCAGGGAGAAACGAAGCTACTCAGAATTTGACGAAAGGGAGGACAATTTGATAGGACTCATCTCCTCCTCCTCCCTACTGCTGCTGCTGCTACTACTACTACTACTACTACTACTACTGCTACTACTATTATTATTATTACTATTATTATTACTATTACTACAGTTTTGGCTTCTCTCCTGTTTGAAATTTAACCCGGTAACCTGGGTAGTGCATTCTCAAAGAAGATGAAAGTACTGCAGTATGCAGACAGTGCACATACATGTGTGAAGATAACGCCTTTGGAACAGGCCGCAGTACTCGCGCTACTACACTGACTTAAAAGAAATTTAGGAAACATTTACAGCAAAATTGCGTGAAGCGATGTTGCCTTGGCACAGTGTAACTCTGCTTGAGGACCGCGCCATTGCCCTGCCTAAACATTTGATACATTAGGACGCGGACAGTATGGATTAATGTTAATTTCTTTTGTGGGAGTGCAAGTACTGAGTTGTTTATTTGCCGATTTACCAGACAAATGTTAGCACAATGAGCACTCCACTCCATTCAGTATAGTAACTGTTCGTCTGGTGGTGCCATATTAAGTACCTAGTGTTCAGGCAGCAACCTACTGCAAAATGTGAAATAAACTGCTGTGGACCTGTAGCACAAGCTGCGTCTTGTGAAGCTCTGAATGAACGAAGGTAACATTTATATTTTTCGTAGCACAAACTAAAGGGAAACGCGGGAAGACACTCTAAAGCAATGCTTCTGAATTGCCACAAAACAGTAACGAAAAAATTTCCAGCGCAACTCAGTGTAAACAAAGTTCAGAATCTGCATAAATTCACTAAAATTTTGTAAACTTCTTTTCAAGGTGTCGCATCTTCATATCCACACTATTTATTTGACGAGCAGTTCGAGCCTGCATTGAAATAGTCCTAGCATACAACTGCCAGTAGTGTTAAAATTAAAAGTACGGAAACTATACTGTGCTCGAAAATATTTAGTCTTCCAATTACTGCATGACATCTTCAAAGTCTTTCCACTGCTGTTTCTTAAGTAGAAACGTTAGTCACAAAATATTATTCACTTGAAATATTTCAAAAAATAAAAGAAACAAAAGTAGCATAAATTCTTGTTGTTGGCGCGAGGCCGCCGTCGCCATGAGCGAATATTGTGATCAACAGCTTTTAAAGAACGCCATATTGTAAACCAGCATCCGCTACGCCCGCCCCCCCCCCCCAAAAAAAAAAAACAGCCGCCGTATTACCAAGTTTAATGGTAAGTCATAGTTTATGTTCTAGTCACTTCTGTGTTTGATAATTAAAGAAATGTCCCATTTATGTTTCCTCATAAGGTTTCCGTGTATTGCCGATAAGGGTATTTAATTGCACTTTCAAATAATCAAAAGTAATAGCCTAGAATAATGAAAAATAATAGCTTTCCTATTAAGCGGGACATTCGCTGAGTTGAACAATGATGATGGAGTGAATCGGTGTATCGATCTGGAATGAAAACCTGGAACTGCATAGTAAAACTGTGTCTTGCGAAGTAATTGAAACCACACCTAAGCATGATAGTCCGTTGTTAAAGTGTTCAGTATATAAATTTTGTAGGCAGGGCTGCCGATAAGTAATGCCTCCGAATTTTTTACGTGAAAACTCTTAAAATTTTTTAAAGTGAAACAAACGTCATTAACGTTATTAACACTCTCCATATTCATCTTCTTTCTCCATGTGTCTGTAAACCCAGTCCTCTGCCGTTAGAGGGCACCGAATTGTAGCGTGTGACATGGCGGTATGTAACGACAAGTGCGTCGGTGCGTGAGGAACAGCGTGGGTAATAGGGTTTCGAATTGGAAGAGTTCTTCCACAAAGGAAGCACCCTCCCCTTCAGCATGACAATGCAAGACCACATACGAGCGCTGCGACAACTGCAACAGTCCGACGCCTTGGGTAAGACTGCAGAGACTCGAAGCGGTGAGACTGAATGAAAAGTTCTCCAGTTTCTAGCTGCCTTGAGTGATAAAAATTACGAGAGTTTTCTGCCGAGAACTCCTTGGCCACTGTCAGTAATATAACTGCCAGTGGGCTGCTATTACGCCCCTTACGTACACCAGCTGCCGGCTGTGAAGCCACTAGTGTTCTCAGCGTCGCCGTACATGACTCTGTGTTCGATTTGACCCCTTCAAAGCCGGCCGCTGGTGGCCGAGCGGTTCTACGCGCTCAGTTCGGAACCGCGAGACTGCTACGGTCGCAGGTTCGAATCCTGCCTCGGGCATGGATGTGTGTGATTTCCTTACGTTAGTTAGGTTTTAGTAGTTCTAAGTTCTACATCTACACTCCGCAAGCCACCCAACGGTGTGTGGTGGAGGGCACTTTACGTGCCACTGTAATTCCAGTCTCGTATGGTTCGCGGTAAGAACGACTGTCTGAAAGCCTCCGTGCGCGCTCTAATCTCTCTAATTTTACATTCGTAATCTCCTCGGGAGGTATAAGTAGGGGGAAGCAATATATTCGATACCTCATCCAGAAACGCACCCTCTCGAAACCTGGCGAGCAAGCTACACCACGATGCAGAGCGCCTCTCTTGCAGAGTTTGCCACTTTGTTAAACATCTCCGTAACGCTATCACGGTTACCAAATAACCCTGTGACGAAACGCGCCGCTCTTCTTTGGCTCTTCTCTATCTCCTCCGTCAACCCGATCTGGTACGGATCCCACACTGATGAGCAATACTCAAGTATAGGTCGAACGAGTGTTTGGTAAGCCACCTCCTTTGTTGATGGACTACATTTTCTAAGGACTCTCCCAATGAATCTCAACCTGATACCCGCCTTACCAACAATTAATTTTATATGATCATTCCACTTCAAATCGTTCCGCAGCATACTCCCAGATATTTTACAGAAGTAACTGCTACCAGTGTTTGTTCCGCTATCATAAAGTCATACAATAAAGGATCCTTCTTTCTATGTATTAGCAATAATTACATTTGTTTATGTTAAGGGTCAGTTGCCAGTCCCTGCACCAAGTGCCTATCCGCTGCAGATCTTCCTGCATTTCGCTACAATTTTCTAATGCTGCAACTTCTCTGTATACTACAGCATCATCCGCGAACAGCCGCATGAAACTTCCGACACTATCTACTAGGTCATTTATATATATTGTGAAAAGCAATGGTCCCATAACCTAGGGGACTGATGACTACAGCTGTTAAGTCCCATAGTGCTCAGAGCCATTCATCTGTAATTTCACAGTCTTTGTTTTGTTAGGGCCGGCCGCGGTGGCCGAGCGGTTCTAGGCGCTTCAGTCTGGAAACGCGCTGCTGCTACGGTCGCAGGTTCGAATTCTGCCTCAGGCATGGAAGTGTGTGATGTCCCTAGGTTAGTTAGGTTAAAATAGTTACAAGTCTAGGGGACTGATGACCTCAGATGTTAAGTCCCATAGTGCTTAGAGCCCTTTCTTTGTTTCGTTTTGTTAGATTCCCGCATATCGTACAAATGGTGGGAAATGACAACGTTGTAGTTCATTTTTCTTAAATCGTAGAGGATAAGCAAAAATGGTTTCTAAAAAATAATACAAAGTGATTCAGAAAGTTGCTGCATGTGTAACGCTATAGTAGAAGCCTACTTCCTGACAGAGTAAGAAATTCACGCACTATCAAAACTCCATTTGATAATGGAGTTACTGGTTGCTGGAATTACGAGGTTTTCATTGCCTACCATCTATGTGATGCATTACGCATTTATTTGTGTTATTGATCGTCTATACTCAAAACTAACTCTAACATATCTGTTCCTCTTTTCTATAGTCCTTTCGTCTTGTTTCTATGTGCCATCTATGTGTGAACAACTATGTAGTTTCTGTAGATCACAACTTTGTGGCAATGCGGCTATGTCCGGAACACACAGATATTGACTTAGAGTGTTGTCATTCACGATGCGACATCGGAAGGCGATAAAGAAGTAAAGTGCGCTGTTAGTCCCGTGGGCCCGACAGCGGGCGCCTCATTCGGGCACAGTCACTACCCTGGGCCTGACGAACGTAGTTTTCGTTTGGACGAAGGCAATCGGTGGGGACGATCTGTGGACAGTTCGTCTGGAAGTCATCAACGAATGGGAACGGAAGTGTCAAGGTTAAAAACAAAATTGTGATTTTAGTTACGTATATTAAAACATTCAGTAAAGAGATGGATTTCGATTTGCCGTGTTACAAACAGCAAACACCTGTTTAGTTGATTGTCTAGCGGGATTGCACCTGAATGTTCTTGTGTTTGTCTTGTACCATTCACAGCAATATCGACGCAATTTTGTGTCTTTTTCTTCCTTTTGTGTCCGAATGGCTTTTGCTTCTTCTTATGTCTACACTGACATGAATCCCTTCATGTAAATGCCGTGTGAGCATCTACCAACTGTTTCCTGTACATTGTGATAATCATTTTCCGTCCTGTCACATCTTTGAATACATGTAATGCATTAACAGCAGCGGCGTTCAAAAAAGATGGGTTGCTAAATTTAGATACCATTTCACATTTCTTTTCAGGAGACTGCTATATACCGTTAATTGATCAGAAAGGTCAATATCAGATTTTCCCTCATTATATTCAGTAATTAATTTTGTTTTTCGATAAACGTCTCTTTTTGTTGTGACCCTTTACATTTAACTCGAATATTTGGTGGAATCAACTAAAACCACTTCTGTCTTCCCATTTCAGGACCGTAATTCCTTGACTGCTGTCTTTTCTATCACATCCCAGCTTTTCGATTTGGTCGTGACAGTTTCTTTGGGAATTTCTTCGATTTTGTTACACTTCGGAACGTTTTCATGACTCACGACACTCATGAAATGCACACTCTTCGGCTGGTTGCCTCGAAGATCAAACCACGTACTTTAATCACTTACTGAACCATCAGATGAATTCTCACTTTCGGATGGCGGCAATCGCATTACGCGGCGACATTCACGGAGTACAAATAACGCACTCGATAAATCACCGTCTTCTCTTGGCGACATTTTTGTTACATAGACAACCAAAGCTTTGTGCAAATAATCGCTGAGAAACTAGTCCGTCCTTACACAATAGTGTCTTTCTTGGCTGGTACTGCCTTGGAGGTTGTCTTCGTACCACACTAAGGCCGTTTATACTCAGCCTCAACAGGGGTCACGTGGTGAACTGAACGCTTTGTTTACGTGCCCTGCTCGGCGGCAGTTGCCGAGAGAATGTTTCCGACAGTTTAATCCTGTGTGCTAGGTGGCAAGGAGTGCGCGGCCGTCGGGTGGGCTGCTGGCCCGCAGGCGCACCATTCAGCGCCCGTTTAACTCCACACACCTAAGTGGCCGTCGGTTCCGCGGAGCTGCCGTCTCAGCGGAAAGCAAAGTAAAATCGGCTCCGGGCTCAACGTATCAACAAAAATAATGATTAAGCATCGTTCCCTTACATGTTGCGTGGAATGAATGTCCTTAATGTTCTTCGTGGTTTGCTTAAGTCAGTACAGGAATCAATTTGTCGACATGGTCCCTTCAGAACTACTGTGGCTGATTCCCCCCTCCCTTTCGCGGGCAAGTGCTCTACCATCTGAGCCACCCAAGCACGACTCACGACCCGTCCTCACAGCTTCAGTCCGGCACACAGTTTTTATCTGCCAGGAAGTTTCATATCAGTGCACACTCTTCTGCAGAGTGAAAATCTCATTCTGCAAAATAAATACGAGCTATGATTAGACCGAGGAGGCATACATTACCATGCCTAATACAGTGTAGGAATTTTGTTGTCATTCGAAAGAGTTTGCAAGCGTCTCAGAATGGATAAATAAAAGTGAGTTTTGCTGGACAGTTCTCAAGTGAACCGTGTACCATTCTTCTGCAAAATAGTGGCAGGTTCATGTAGCAACGATGGAGGTGGATGGTGATCACGTACACTTGTCTCCAATGTAGACCACAAAGCCTCAATATTTTTTAGATCTGCTGACTGCGGTGGCCAGGGAAGAACCGACTGTTCATCCTCGTGCTCATGAAAGCAGCCCTGGACGAGGTTAACGGTGTGCACAGGTGGCTTGTAGTCTTGGATTACAGCATCACCATTATGGAACAAACGCTATATGATGTGATTGGCCGGATCCTTCTGATCCTTAGCAGTAAGGCGATGTTAAGGAGGAACCACGGCTTCGGCACTACGTTTTTCTGATACAGGCATTTGCCTCATTCACGAGAGGTCTTTGAATTCCTGTTCGACCTACAGTTCGCTGCTTCTAGAGCTCCACTCGTGTTTTGCTACTGCCACGATGGCGGGATTCAGTTCTGCCGTGACATTTGTGGAAGTCGTCCTCTTATTTTTCGTCACAGCCCTGTTCAATGACCGTCTATCACCGTCACTCTATGCACACTTTCGTTTGCTTTGTTACTTAGCGGATGATGATTTTCCGCTTTCCCCATACGCGCTATACAACCTTCGATACGGTACTTTTTGAAACACGCATGACTTCTGCTGGACTGGTTACGGAAGGATCCACCATACGAACACCGACAATTTGCCCACGTTCGGATTTACACTACAGGCCATTACAATTGCTACACCAAGCATAAATACAGATGATAAATGGGTATTCATTGGACAAATATACACTCCTGGAAATCGAAATAAGAACGCCGTGAATTCATTGTCCCAGGAAGGGGAAACTTTATTGACACATTCCTGGGGTCAGATACATCACATAATCACACCGACAGAACCACAGGCACATAGACACAGGCAACAGAGCATGCACAATGTCGGCACTAGTACAGTGTATATCCACCTTTCGCAGCAATGCAGGCTGCTATTCTCCCATGGAGACGATCGTAGAGATGCTGGATGTAGTCCTGAGGAACGGCTTGCCATGCCATTTCCACCTGGCGCCTCAGTTGGACCAGCGTTCGTGCCGGACGTGCAGACCGCGTGAGACGACGCTTCATCCAGTCCCAAACATGCTCAATGGGGGACAGATCCGGAGAACTTGCTGGCCAGGGTAGTTGACTTACACCTTCTAGAGCACGTTGGGTGGCACGGGATACATGCCGACGTGCATTGTCCTGTTGGAACAGCAAGTTCCCTTGCCGGTCTAGGAATGGTAGAACGATGGGTTCGATGGCGGTTTGGATGTACCGTGCACTATTCAGTGTGCCCTCGACGATCACCAGAGGTGTACGGGCAGTGTAGGAGATCGCTGCCCACACCATGATGCCGGGTGTTGGCCCTGTGTGCCTCGGTCGTATGCAGTCCTGATTGTGGCGCTCACCTGCACGGCGCCAAACACGCATACGACCATCATTGGCACCAAGGCAGAAGCGACTCTCATCGCTGAAGACGACACGTCTCCATTCGTCCCTCCATTCACGCCTGTCGCGACACCACTGGAGGCGGGCTGCACGATGTTGGGGCGTGAGCGGAAGACGGCCTAACGGTGTGCGGGACCGTGGCCCAGCTTCATGGAGACGGTTGCGAATGGTCCTCGCCGATACCCCAGGAGCAACAGTGTCCCTAATTTGCTGGGAAGTGGCGGTGCGGTCCCCTACGGCACTGCGTAGGATCCTACGGTCTTGGCGTGCATCCGTGCGTCGCTGCGGTCCGGTCCCAGGTCGACAGGCACGTGCAACTTCCGCCGACCACTGGCGACAACATCGATGTACTGTGGAGACCTCACGCCCCACGTGTTGAGCAATTCGGCGGTACGTCCACCCGGCCTCCCGTATGCCCACTATACGCCCTCGCTCAAAGTCCGTCAACTGCACATACGGTTCACGTCCACGCTGTCGCGGCATGCTACCAGTGTTAAAGACTGCGATGGAGCTCCGTAAGCCACGGCAAACTGGCTGACACTGAGGGCGGCGGTGCACAAATGCTGCGCAGCTAGCGCCATTCGACGGCCAACACCGCGGTTCCTCGTGTGTCCGCTGTGCCGTGCGTGTGATCATTGCTTGTACAGCCCTCTCGCAGTGTCCGGAGCAAGTATGGTGGGTCTGACTCACCGGTGTCAATGTGTTCTTTTTTCCATTTCCAGGAGTGTATTATACTAGAACTGACATGTGATTACATTTTCACGCAATTTGGGTGCACAGATCCTCAGAAATCAGTACCCAGAACAACCACTTCTGGCCGTAATAACGGCCTTGATACGCCTGGGCATTGAGTCAAACAGAGCTTGGATGGCGTGTACAGGTACAGCTGCCTATGCAGCTTCAACACGATACCACAGTTCTTCAAGAGTAGTGACAGGCGTATTGTGACAAGCCAGTTGCTCGCCCACCACTGACCAGACGTTTTCAATTGGTGAAAGATCTGGAGAATGTGCTGGCCAGGGCAGCAGTCGAACATTTTTTGCATCCAGAAAGGCCCGTACAGGACCTGCAACATGCGCTCGTGTATTATCCTGCTGAAATGTAGGGTTTCGCAGGGATCGAACGAAGGGTAGAGCCACGGGTTGCAACACATCTGAAATGTAGCGTGCACTGTTCAAAGTGCCGTCAATGCGAACAAAAGGTGACTGAGACGTGTAACCAATGGCACCCCATACCATCACGCCCGGTGATAGGCAAGTATGGCGATGACGAATATACGCTTCCAATGTGCATTCACCGCGATGTCGCCAAACACGGATGCGACCCTCACGATACTGTAAACAGAACCTGCATTCATCCGAAAAAATGACGTTTTGCCATTCGTGCACCCAAGTTCGTCGTTGAGTACACCATCGCAGGCGCTCCTGTCTGTGATGCAGCGTCGAGGGTAACCGCAGCCATGATTTCCGAGCTGATAGTCCATGGTGCTGCAAACGTCGTCGAACTGTTCGTGCAGATGGTTGTAGACTTGCAAACGTCCCTATCTGTTGGCTCGGGAATCGAGACGTGGCTGCACGATCCGTTACAGACATGCGGATAAGATGCGTGTAATCTCGACTGCTTAGTGATACGATGCCGTTTGGATCCAGCACTGCGTTCCGTATTACCCCCCTGAACCCACCGATTCCATATTCTGCTAACAGTCATTGGATCTCGATCAACGCGAGCAGCAATGTCGCGATACGATAAACCGCAATCGCGAAAGGCTACTATACGACCTTTATCAAAGTCGGAAACGTGATGGTACGCATTTCTCCTCCTTACACGAGGCATCACAACAACGTTTCACCAGGCAACGCCGGTCAACTGCTGTTTGTGTATGAGAAATCGGTTGGAAACTTTACTCACGTCAGCATGTTGTAGGTGTCGTCACCGGCGCCAAACTTGTGTGAATGCTCTGAAAAGCTACTCATTTGCAAATCACCGCATCTTCTTCCTGTTGGTTAAATTTCGCGTCTGTAGCACGACATCTTCGTGGTGTAGTAATTTTAATGACTAGTTGTGTACTTAGCTCCGACATAATGCACTCGTAACCACACAGTACACATTTCTGCCAATGACTGACACTTACAAAGTATTGAGGACATTGCAGTACAGGTCACGTTCGTGGTCAAAAACGACAGCGCAACCTACATTTATGTTTAAGCATGCATTTATCGCGGTGTTTCCGTATTTCTGTCCAACCCCTGTATGTACTGTGACCTCGAAAGGTAGTGACTGTTTTTCTTCTTGAAAAAGCTGCCGAATGTATTAGAATTATGGAACACGTTTTATGACTGAAAATCTACTTTAAAAATAAACTGTGAGTCCACAAAAGGATATTTTGAGAAACTCGACTCGCTAGCTTTGAGCATCAAAGACAGAATTTTAAGGTAATGAAATTATTCTACGCCAGTGGCTTACAAAACAGTTCTCCGACCGATTCTTTGATCATTGCTGATAAGTCTGATAATCGTAACAAGTAGGATTAATAGGGGAGAGAGAGAGAGAGAGAGAGAGAGAGAGAGAGAGAGAGAGAGAGAGAGAGAGAGAGAGAGAGATCAAACGAAGAACGGAGCGGTCTGTCATGGGATCATATACCTGGCGCCAGGGCATTATGGCCATGTTCCGATAGCAGACGCCACAAGATAGGTGGTGTGCGACGCAGAGAGATTTACCCTTCAAATTTCTGGAACGTACGTTCCAAGAAGAACTGGGCAAGATATTACATCCTGCTACTTACGTGTACCGAAGCGGTGGTGCGAGAACTTCAGAGGAATTAGATGGCATACAGAGTTTTATCGGCAATAATTATTCTGGCGCGCCGTTCGTGAATGGCACAGGAAAGGGGGAGAAGAAGATACTGGTACTCGAAATACCCTGTGTTACAAACCGTAAGGTGACGGGTACACTTCAGATACAGTTGTAGGGGATAGTTCGTCAGCCCATGTGCTGAATTGGCAGTAGTTGAAATTCGTCGACGCGATGTTCATCTATTGCGTCGGAATAACATTGACATAAGCACAAGATGTGACAACTCCAGAGCGGCGCAGTTCGTGCAGCTCTGTATTTTCAGCTAAAAGTGAGACTTCATTCGGCAGTATTGGCTACCAGAAACCAGCAAAAATACGAGACTAGATACTATTACGACAGATGTGTTTTTTCTTCGTCACTGTCTGCACAACATCAAGGCTTTTCGGTGACTGTAGTTCAAGAGAAAACTGTAACTCATGAGAACTGCAGCAAAGTCCACTGTAAATTTTTGAAGATTTACATTAATTAAAACTAGTACGGGCTGATGGTATGAAATGTAATTGAATAATGTTATCGTTGCGTTGCAAGGGTGAAAAATGCAAAGTTGCATCGTGGTTCGGTGTTAACGTTAAACTGCACTACCTCTTGTTACTGACCCTGTCGCTCTGTTCAGCGGTTGGAGGAAGACAAGGGCATCCGACGTCCAGTAGCACACTTCCGTGTTGAGATCGACCTTCGGGCTGAGGTGTACCGACATGACCAGCAAGTAAAACCATCAGTGCTGCATAACAGCCTATTACCGGCCGGTAGTCGCATGCACTGCTACGACGGGCTGTAGAGACTGGCTGGCCGCCTATTAACGGCCAGGCAGGGGCAGGGACAGGGGTGGGCGTGGGTGAGGGTGTGGGGCGCGCTACTTGCGTGGCGGTCGCAACTCTGGGCGGTCGAATGTGGTTATGGCGGCGGCGGCGAGGCGAGTATTTCGGTGCAGCCGCTCCGACATCAAAGGAAGGTCACCAGGCGCAGCACGCCATTTTAGACCTCGTTCGCTGTGCCAATGGGCGCTACGGGGATTGCTTCTCCTTCTTCACGGCTTGAAGCGCGTATTGTCATCGCTGGCCCCACAGCTAGTGCCACTGATAATTTACATCGTATGAAATTGATAGTGGCCTGGCAGTAGTGGTTTCAGCAGAAAACGATGTGCTCCGAGAGCCATATAGGACGTACGATGATGGTTTGGTAGTGATGTCTTGGGATGGAGGCTGTTTGTGGTACAACGCAACATCTAGGTAGGTAGAGCACCAGTACGTACTTTCCATTAAAAATAAAGTTGCTTGTTACACCGTAACAATTTTACATAAATATAGTTATAATATTTTCATAGCATACTGTAAGAGTATTTTCTTCCTGTACTGCCGCACTACAGTTAACCAGAAATACTCGTATATTTAGACGATGAAATTTCTTATCTTTCAGTACTATCGGTCGCATTTTTCACAGGAGTGGAAAAATAATCTTGAACAGCAATTTTGAAGTGTTTCTGAAGTCTCATCTCTCGTTTTATCCCCTTTAATGTGGATCAGTACAGCTCTGTTGTTGTTCTTTCTGTTACCTATGAAATCAACTTCTTTGGCTTCCTCTTGCGAGAATCCAAACTTACTGCGTACTCTTTGCTTAATAACAACTTCTATCTTTTAATTGGACAATACTCTGCGTCGCTTCTCGCATTTATTTTATGTTCAAGTCCTCATTTACAGAGATGTACTTTGTGTTATAAATGAAGGAACAAATGTGAAAATAAATTAAAATACTCATTCTAAGTCGCCCCGTAGTAAATTTTATAGACATCCAGGCCTTCCATTTACAGATAATGGACTGTAGTTTTAAAATGCTCATGTAGTGCACTGCTGCAGGAATACAGTCTAACTATAGAGCAATTAACATTTGTACGCTCATAATCCCTAACTGGAATTTTCAGAGTGGATACAGATGAAGCAACTGCGCAACATGGTTTCGTGTCTGTGCGGGGACTTCCATTTCACGCAAAATGCCACGCAATCTTAGGTGCAGGCTAGCGGCCACGGATCATATGTCTATCCGCGAGAGAGGTCCAAGTAACAATATGTCACATCGAATCATTCGCGTGCATGTGCTGTGCCAGTCACCCGTGAGTAATAACAAAGGACGGTACGCAGACTTCTCGGTGATAGTGGGCTGTTTGCTGAGAGACCAGTGGCACGGTTATGCAGAATGGAACATTTACAATAGGCGGTGGGAGATATGTATTGCATCGTGTGACTGGCGCTGCTTGATATATCTTAGCACTGGATGCGTGCCGATATTAGGAGAACCGTGGACACGTTCCAGGCGAAACGTCACCGAAAGGGCCCAGCGGGAGGGATACGTGCGGTTGTTTGGGGATGGAACGTACGAGTACGTCTGCAGAACGCAACTGTCTGCTTCCACGGCAACCAGTGCCAACTAAGAACTAGCGCTGCCATTTTGCATTCAAACGGTACGTGATCGCATAAGAACAAGGACGCAGCATGGTTATATTGAACCGACAATTCTCGTTATGCAGAGGACGTTAACTCGGGTATTATCAGGGTAGTTAAAATGTCTGGTAATGGAATGACTGTTAGCTGGAGCACTGTGATGCATCGGAATGAGACTCTAGAATACCGGAGAAGAAAAACTTCTGATACGAGACGTGTTGCTGCATGAGAGTTTTAAAATCAACTGGACAGATAAAGTACAAAATGAAGAGCGAGGAAAGAACCTCGTGAGTAATTGTAAACTGAAGAAGGTACACAACACAGAAACATCCAGGGGAAGTCGTATGCAGATTCATTATAAACCATTACGGAATACGTTGAATAAGTATGTATACACAATTTTGCATACATGTATATACTCGTACAATAATATTAGCGCAATAAAGGAAGAAACGAAGGCAAGGTCCAAACCAATGGCAGGACGTGTCGAGGACATGGAATGACATCCGCCAAACATGGTCTGCAACACCCATTTTTCATAACCGCTCTAAAGATTTGCGACATTGGTTCCAAAGACATTGTATGAAGTCACCAATCGACCGGAGCCGCAGAATTGTTAACGTTCAGTGTTTAACGGCCTACGTTGCAGAACATTTTTTCTAATCAAATCTTGGTGATAAACTTTTCGTGCAGTGACTTCTTCACTTATTTGAAGATGAGACCCATGCAAAATTGAGTTAATTGTTTCCATCGGTCCATCATATATTCGCAGTTGCATAAGTCACACCGGGTGGTCTAGTGGTGAAGCGCGTGCATGGAAACAGAAAGGTTGCGTGATCCACTTCCGGTCGGGCAACGGTATATTTCGACCTGTCTTTAAGCTAGCTTTCACCTCTCGAAGGTCATCGTATTCACGTATTTCTGTAGGTCCCATTCCTCCAGTGTCGGGGTGGACTAGGGCCACTCGTGTCACCAAAGTGCCTTCTGCCAGACTTACACCAGGCCGTCAACCGCTCGGAATTAATTATTGTATAACTAAATGGAATTTGAACTTGTCTTACCTTTTGGTATATACTGATTTCCATTTCTATAGAAATTTATGAGAGAGGATATTTTTTAGTTCGGTCGGATGTGAGGTTTTCACAGTAGTCCGCTAACACAGGTCTTGGGTATTTGGAAGTTGCACTGTACAGTTGTGGCGTCACCGGACTGTCAGGGGGCGACCTCTGTCTTACTGGAGAAAGGCGGAATTCATAGGCGATGTTCGGAAGGGGTTATGACACTTGAACAGAGCCTGGGGCTCTTGCCGGGCTAACCGGCTTTTCGCAGGTTCATCCACACTAAGAAGTCTACCCGCCAGGGTAGCCGAGAGTACTAACGCGCTGCTTCTTGGACTCGGGTAGGTGCGCCGGCCCCGGATCGAGTTCGCCTGGCGGATTAACGACGTAGGGGCGGTGTGCTGGCCAGACTGGATATGGTTTTTAGGCGGTTTCCACATCCCCCTAGGTGAATACTGGGCTGTTGCCCACGTTTCGCCTCAGTTACACGACTCGCAGACATTTGCAACACATTCGCACTCTTCCATGGCTTACATTAGACAGACAGCCGGGGTACACTGATTCCTT